>NW_027397096.1:13963451-14146457 GCF_003265705.2 Callorhinus ursinus
CCCGGACGTGGCATGGCAGGCACAGAACACCTCCCGCTGCATGCACCTGGACGTGGCATGGCAGGATAGAGAGGGGACTGGGATTGAATCCTGGAGACCTCCACCTCCTTTAACTAGCTGTGTGACCATGGGCAGTCTGTGACTTGAGTCTCAAATTCCTTATCTGTGAAAAGGAAGTTTTGAAGGGCCCCTAGAGGCATGAACCAGGCCCAGCAATTAGCAATTTATATCTCTTTATAAACTGTATGGCAGCTGGATTCAAATGAAATTTTATTAATTCTTTCAGCAAATACTAAGGACCTCCAAAATGCAAAGCCCCAGGCTGGACTTTTTTTTTTTTTTTAAGATTTTATTTATTTGAGAGAGAGCGAGCAAAAGTGAGCAAGATCAGAGAAGGAGAGGGAGAAGCGGAGAGCCAATAAGAGGCTTGATCCTGGGATCCTGACCGTAGCTCAAGGCAGACGCCTAACCTACTGAGCCACTCAGGCACCCCGCCCCCCCCCCCACACACTGGACTTCTGATGAGCTCATTTTCCCTCTCAGACTTTGTCCCCTTGCTTCCTCTTGGAAGCTGGCACATCATTTCCGTTCTCTTGTCAGCACTCTTGCTGACCTGTCTGCCGGGAGTTTTTCTGGATCAAGTGAGAAACACGGGAGGCCTCGGTCACCCGTCCTCTCTCTGCCAGTCTACTCTCGTCAGGGAGCCCAAGGCTTGTCCAGCCCACCGATACTATTTTCTTTTGTACTTTAAAAAATTACACAATTAGGCAGGAATACCTTTTCTTGTTAAAAAATTAACATAATAAAGGGAAACTCCTTTTGACAATCTCCCAGCCTCCCAGGTTAATTCAGTAGGGAACTCAGCCATCTCAAAGATAGTAGTGACAGGCTAAGGTAAGGAAGATAATAAGGTCTAGAGGTTTCCAAATCCAAGCCTGATCAATCACCCTTAGGCTCTAACCTGTGGTTGTGAACATTGACCTCTTTCGATAAAGGATAAGGTGACCAAACTGGGCCTCCCTGGCTACTCTGGAGCTGCGTGCAGGAAGCCGCTGCTTCAGGCCCATCTGTTTCCCAATGCCCGAGCTGCAGGAGCTTGACTTTATGGTACTGGTGTGTCCTACTGCTAGAGATAAGAGTCAGGTAGTTCTAAGTGCAGGTAATGGAGGTTGCACAGGAGAGATTGATTATAAAATCTGAAAAGAGGAAATGGGGAGAAAGGTGCCTTTGATGCCTGGCCAATGTTCCTGATTACAAAGGCAAAATTGTAGCAGGCAGTAAAGTTACCTGTCCAAGGCCTGGGTGAAGGTCCGTATGTGGAATCAGAACTAAGAGGTTATTGCAGCAGAGGTGGGGGCAGGCGGGTGGCTGGAAACAAGAGACGGTAAGAATTGCTTGCAAAAGCACACACCCTAAGATGAGGAGATGCCGCAGATAAAGAAAGACCAGCATTAAGTTTGGGGCTCTGTTGAGCCCTGGAATGCCCTTTGTGAGGAGGTAATGAGATCACATGGCCTCCTTCATGGGAAGGAGGCGGGCTGAGAACTGGAAGAGCTTGTTCAGTGGGGTTTGGAGGGCTGAGCACAGGAGGGAAGTGACCGTGGATAATGAGCTGCACCTTGTAGAACACTGGCATTCAGAGGCACTGTTGACAATCACCAGGGGAGTAGCACTCAGAAAGGTCTTTGTCCCTTCCAGCGACAAGGAGAGATTTTACTGTTGCAAATGCAACAATAAGACAACTACCATTTAATGAGCATTTACTGAGTTTTGGGCTCGGTGCTAGGCACTTATATCCATTATCTCCCGTCTTCATGATAATCATCCCATTCTGCAGGCAAAGAATGTGAGGCTCAGAATGGCTAAATAACCCGCCCAAGGTCACACAGGCAAATGATGGAGTCAGAATTGGAGCCTTAGGTCTGTTTTGGAAGGGAGGGAGAACACCAGAACAAAGAAGTTAAAGGAGAAACACAGAGACATGGAGAACAGATCCAAGAACAGGAAGTACAACGCACACTGCTGAACATACTGCTGAAGGACAGTATTCATGTCTTTACATAGGTGTGTAAAATACGTGCGCAAAGCTGACTTCTCAGCCTGAGTGGCCTGGACCCTGAGAGCCAGCTCAGGCTCTTATGCATTTGCCCCTCATGGCAGCATCTGGGACAGGGCGTCCTAACGCCTGGCCTTTCGGGAAGACACAGATAGCCAGTCCTTAAGCCCATCAAGTGTTAGGGGGCCCTCCCCAGCCACACCTCCCTGAATGCTACCAGCCTCTTTCTCTTGGCTCTTCCTGGTGTCACTGACAGGACAGGGGCCTCCTCCTCATTAGGAGACCTTGCATCCTAAGGAGGCAGGTGCATTTGGATCTATTTTCTTCTCAGGGGCCCTCTTTCCAGCTGAAATCCCCTGGAGGAGGGAGCAAAGACAGCCTGTGTTACACCCAAGGAAGACTGAAACTGCTTTGCTAGGTAATGAACAGTATCCTGCTTGAATGATCTTTCTTTTTCTTTCCTTTTTTCTTTTTTCTTTTGGTTTTGTTTTTAATCTGAGAATATTTGAAAAAGTCTTACTGTAAAAGAGTCAAACCATACAAAAGTGTAGTGAGTGTGGTTTTCATGCCACAAATATAACTATACAAGAAATATGTTTTCTTTTTTTAAAGATTTTATTTATTTATTTGACAGAGAGAGACACAGTGAGAAAGGGAACACAAGCAGGGGGAGCGGGAGAGGGAGAAGCAGGCTTCCCGCTGAGCAGGGGCCCAATGCGGGGCTCGATCCCAGGACCTGAGATCATGACCTGAGCCTAAGGCAGACAGACGCTCAATGACTGAGCCACACAGGCGCCCAAGAAATATGTCTTCTTGAGAGCTTCCCCTCACAGAGCAGCTGAAACAGAAATATCTAAAATACCCCTCTGACATTTGTCCCATGCTGGTCACCACAAATGTGCCCATTGTTCAAGCACAAGTGTTCCCTTGGAATCCATGGAGGTGCATCATCTTTGCCTGGGTCCAGCCTTCCGGAATCTACCGCTCCTGGGGCCCAGTCTGCAGATTCCCACAACTTGGCATATCCCCAGACTCTGCCCCCCATCCTGTAGGATTCCAGGGACTCTAATGGCCCCCACATCACCCCCATACACACTCCTTTCTGCCTCCAGGACACTCACATTTTCCTCAAGGAGTTCAGTCTTTCACAAAAGCCAGGAAGCTAGGTCTTTAGCAATACTTGCTTTGGGCAAGTTCCCGTGAGGCAGGGAAATAGACGGAGAGGCTCTCTTCTTGGACTGGCAGGAGAGAAAAAGAGAACAAATTATAAATAGCTCTCATTCTTTTCTGTTCTTCCAGCTAAAACCAAACTCAAATTGATATCTTGGTATATCATCCTGTGATTGAAATGTTCAAAGCAAAACGCGGAAGTCTGTCTTCACTGTCTTCTCTCTATATCCTCTCCCAAAGCCACATTGCCAGAATTTTGGTGTGCAGTGTGTTGCCTTTATAGTTAACTGTCAGCTGTCTGGTTGTAGACCTTTAGTACTTAAGTATTAAAATATTGACCGAGTACCTACTGTGTGGCAGGCACTGAAGGGGCAGCGGGGGCCAGTTATAGCCTGGGGGAGAGGGAAGTAAGCAGACATCTGCGATACCACCGCGCAGAGCTGTGATGGGCGCAATCCCGCGTGCTGACGGGGCCCAGAGGAGAGGCCTCTGACCTATCCTGGCAGAGCTGCAAAAGCCAGAAGTGTTCAGAGACATGAAACACGTTATTTCTGGACCATGGGTTGCAAGGGGGGAAGAAGTATGGGAAGGGAATGGTAAGCCCAGAGCAGGCAGAGCCTTCTACGCTGTGCTTATAAATACAGACTTTGTTCCAAGAGCTATGAGAAGCCTTTTGAAGAGCTTAAAGTGGAAGAGTGACACACTCAGGTTAGCATTTTAGATCACTCTGGCTTCAGTGTATAGAACTGTGGGGGGAGATGACCCCAGTTAAGAGGTTATTTCAGTAGACTGGAACAGCCTGTATTAGGGTAACCAGAGCAGGATCGGAAGAAAGAGGACACAGAGGGGACATGTTTGGGAGATACGATTGTTAGGATCCGGTGATTGGTGGCTGTTGCTAGTGGGGGTACGGGTGAAGGAGCGAGCGGAGGCTAGGAGGACAACCTCTGGCTTGCGTAGCAGGCGGATGGCGCTTCCGATCCCTAAAATAGGGAACACAGGAGAAGCAGTGTTGAGGGATAAAATGATTAGTTCCATTTTGAACATGCTGAGTTTGAGATGTCTCACTTAAGGGTCTTCAGGCAGACACGTCCAGGCCCTACGTGTTGGACATTTGGCCTGGAACTCGACAGGTCTGGGCTGCATATATGTGATCAGCGATCTCTGTGTGGAAACCAAAGGCATGCACTGGCTGGGGTCCCCCAGGGGGTGCATGGGGAGTAGAAAGAGAGGAGGGCCGAGGACAGAATCCTGGAGGTTGCCACCAATATTTCAGGGACTCGTTTAGGAATGTAAAATTAGGATGGCCATGAGCTGGGGGAAGGCATCGTGTTTTCAAAGTTTAATGGAAATTATTCTTAATTTATTATGATATTTTTTATATTATCCTACTTTTCATTTCTTCTGATCTCAGCTATGTAATTCTGGGCATGTTACTTAACCTTGGGTTTTTTTTTTTTAAGTTTTTTAAAAATTCTAGTTAGGTAACATAAAGTGTGTTATTAATTCCAGGTGTAGAATTTAGTGATTCAGCACTTCCATACAACACCTGGTGTCCATCACAAGTGCCCGCCTTTATCCCCATCACCTCTTCAGTTCATCCCCCCACCTCCCTCCCCCCTGGGTACCATCACGTCTCTACAGTGAAGAGTCTGTTCCTTGGTTTGCCTCTCTCTCTTTTTTCCCCCTTTGCTCATCTTTTTTTTTTTTTTTTTTAATTTGACAGAGACAGCGAGAGGTTACACAAGCAGGGGGAGTGGGAGAGGGAGCCGAAGGCAGATGCTTAACAACTGAGCTACCCAGGCGCCCCTTTGCTCATTTGTTTTGTTTCTTAAATTCCATATATGGGTGAAATCATATGGTATTTGTCTTTCTCTGAGTTATTTCGCTTAGCATAATACTCTCTAGCTCCATCCACATCATTGCAAATGGCAAGATTTCATCCTTTTTTATGAATAATAGTCCATTGTATTCATATACCACATCTTCTTTACCCATTCATCAGTCAGTGGACACTTGGGCTGTTTCTATAATTTAGCTATTGTAGATCATGCTGCTGTAAACATCAGGGTGCATGTATCCCTTTGAATTAGTATTTTTGTATTCTTTGGGTAAATACCTAGTAGTGCAATTGCTGATTGTGGGGTAATTCTATTTTTAATTTTTTGAGGAGCCTTCATACTGTTTTCCACAGTGTCTGCACAGTTTGCATTCCCACCAACAGTATAAGAGGCTTCCCTTCTCCACATCCTTGCCAACACCTGTTGTTTCTTGTGTTCTTGATTTTAGCCATTCTCACAGGTGTGAGGTGATATCTCATTGTAGTTTTGGTTTACATTTCCCTGATGAGTGATGACGAGCATCATTTCATGTGTCTGTTGGCCATCTGTATATCTTCTTTGGAAAAATATCTATTTATGTCTTCTATTTTTTAATTGGATTATTCATTTTTTTGGATGTGGAGTTGTATAAATTTTTTTTCCTTCAAATTTTTATTTAAATTCTAGTTAATCCACACACAGTGCAATATTGGTTTCAGGAGTAGAATTCAGTGATTCATCACTTATATACAACACCCAGTGCTCATCACAACAAGTGCCCTCCTTAATGCCCATCCCCCATCTAGCCCATCCCCACCCACCTCCCTCCATCAGCCCGCAGTTTGTTCTCTAAGAGTCTCTTATGGTTTGTTTCTCTCTCTCTTTCTCTTAGAAATTCTTTATATATTTTGGATACCAACCCTTTATCAGATATGTCATTTGCAAGTATCTTCTCCCATTCTGTAGGTTGCCTTTTAGTTTTGTTGATTGTTTCCTTCACTGTGCAGAAGTTTTTATTTTGATGTAGTCCCAACAGTTTATTTTTTATTTTGTTTCCCTTGCCTCAGGAGACATATCTAGAAAGAAGTTGCTGTGCCCGATGTCAAAGAAGTTACTGTCTGTGCTCTCTTCTAGGATTCTTATAATTTCAGGTCTCACATTTAGGTCTGTAAACCATTTTGAATTTACTTTTGTGTATGGTGTAAGAAAGTGGTCCAGTTTCATTCTTCTGCATGTTGCTGTCCAGTTTTCCCAACACCATTTGTTGAAGAAACATTCCTTTCCCCCATTGGATATTCTTTCCTGCTTTGTTGAAGATTAATTGGCCATATAGTTGTGGGTTCATTTCTGGGTTTTCTATTCTGATCCATTGATCTATGAGCCTGTTTTTTGTGCCAGTACCATACTGTTTTGGTGACTACAGCTTTGTAATATAACTTGAAGTCCAAAATTGTGATGCCTCCAGCTTTGTTTTTCTTTTTCAAGATTGCTTTGGCTATTTGGGGTCTTCTGTGGTTCCATACAAATTTTAGGATTGTTTGTTTAGCTCTGTGAAAAATGCTGGTGGTATTTTGATATGGATTGCATTAAATCTATAGATTGCTGGGGCACCTGGGTGGGTCAGTCCGTTAAGTGTCTGCCTTTGGCTTGGGTCATGATCTCAGGGTCCTGGGATCCAGTCCCACATTGAGCTCCCTGCTCAGTGGGGAGCCTGCTTCTCCCTCTCCCTCTGCCCCTCCCCCCTGCTTGTGCACTTTTTCTCTCTGTCAAATAAATAAATCTTTAAAAAAGAATAAATGAATCTGTAGATTGCTTTGGGTAGTATAGACATCTTAACAATACTTGTCCTTTCAATCCATGAACAAATGTCTTTCCATTTCTTTGTGTCATCTTCAGTTTCTTTCACCAGCATTTTATAGTTTTCAGAGTACAGGTCTTTTTCACTTCTTTGGTTAGGTTTATTCTTAGGTATCTTGTTCGTTTTGGTGCAGTTGTAAATGGGATTGATTTCTTTTTTTATTTTTAAAGACTTTATTTATTTGAGAGAAAGAGCACAAGCAGGGGCAGAGGAGAAACAGGATCCCAGGACCCTGGGATCATGACCTGAGCCTAAGGCAGACGCCCAACTGACTGAGCCACCCAGTTGCCCCAAATGGGATTGATTTCTTAATTTTTCTTTCTGCTGCTTCATTATTGGTGTATAGAAATGCAACAGATTTCTGTACGTTGATTTTGTATCCTGTGACTTCATTGAATTCGTGTATCAGTTCTAGCAGATTTTTGGAGGAGTCTTTTGGGTTTTCTATATATAGTATCATGTCATCTGCAAATAGTGAAAGTTTGATTTCTTCCTTGCTGGTTACTTAACCACTTAATACCTCAGTTTCCTCATCTTTATTTTTTTTTATTTTTTATTTTTTTAAAGAAAGTTTTTTTTTTTTTAAAGATTTTATTTATTCATGAGAGACACAGAGAGAGAGAGAGAGAGAGAGAGAGAGGCAGAGGGAGAAGCAGGCTCCCAAGGAGCAGGGAGCCCGATGCGGGACTCGATCCCAGGACCCTGGGACCATGACCTGAGCCGAAGGCAGACGCTTAACCATCTGAGCCACCCAGGCGCCCTTCCTCATCTTTAAAATGGAGACAGTTGTTTCTAGCATTATCATCATCATCATTAGCATGGACAGTGGAGGGCTGACTCTGTGTTCATTTGGAGTTAACATGACTCCAGAGGCTGGAGTCAGATAGAGCTGGGTTCTAATCTTGTGTGACCTTCACTTCCCTGTGCCTCAAGCTTCATTCTCTTCTTTAGATGGGGATGATCACAGCTACCTCATAGTGAGATAACATCTAGAGGGCCTGGTATGCAAGAGGCATAATGGCTAATTTCCTCCCCTTCCCTCTTCCATAGCTTTTCGTTCAGGACCAGACAAGTCTGGTGACTCTGACACTAGGTTTTTTCTCCTGCATCTCATCAGAGGCTTCCTACAATATAGCACTGCTTTGTATATGCTGGTTCCCTCTGCGGAGGTCTGGGGGCAGAGTGGTGGTTAAATATTTGCACATCTTTCTCTAAAAACAACTCTTCTCTGAGGTGACTGTCCCCCTCAGTTGACTCCCTGGCCAGTGAGAGGCGTGTTGGAATTATCTGAAGAAAGCTGACCATGGGTCGTGGTAGGGGAGCAAGCAAAGCAGTAGACGCCCATGGCTGCAATTTGTCATTCCTGAAGGAGGATCCGCCACCTTTTGTTCTGTTGGGATAACTGACTTCTGCCCGCTCACCACACCAGACAGTCTTCTATCAGCACCTGGGAGCTCCTTCTCAAATGCAAATCTGCAGTTTCTGCTCCTTGGTCTGGTGCTTGCTGACCTTTCCAGCCTCATCTCCTGCCTTCCCTTCCCCACCAGACCTAACTGCCTGCTGTCCCTCCCAGCCCCCTGCCGGTGCCTCCGTGCCTGGGCACAGGCTGCTTCCTCTGCCAGGAATGTACCTTCCCCCTTCCTGGGGATCCAGCGGGTGAGCACATACCTATTCAGTACCCAAGGGAGCACTGAAGTCACTCTGCCCTCCCACAGACCCTTGAATGAACCTGCGTCATAACATCACAATACAATGTGTTTGTACACTTGTCTTCTGGGCTTCTCTAAGGCAAAGATTCTATCTTACTTATTGTTGACTCCCCCATGGATCGTACAGTGCCTGGCACCAAGGAGGCCTTCAGTGTTGGTAGAATGAAGAGATGAAGGGATGCCTGGTTGGGCAAATGGGCAGACAGACAGACTCATGGGACTTGCTGAGACAGGGGTACAGACTCACTGAAGTGAGAACAACCTGGGCCCTGGACTTTTTTGGGGGCTGGTGGGGGGATGTGTGTAATTTTTCTCCCACACTAAACTTCGGTCACCACAAGACTAGTACTCCTTAAATTCTAGGAGCAAGAATGGCACTCTCATCTCAACACCGCCTGGCGGAAGATGTGTATTCACAAGGCTAGACTTCAAAGCAAGGTGGTGTGTGTGTTTGAGAACCCACTATGTTCAGGGGACTGCAGGAACACAGTGAGAATAAATAGCATGAAAGTGTCCTCAAAAAGTCACCGCGCTCTTAAATCCATCATCGGCATTGGCATCTTCAGAACATCCTCATAAATTCAAAATGCTGTCTGGTTCCTCTGATGGTTCTTTCTGGAAGTCCTTTAGACTGCAGCAGCAGGAGAGAGGGAAGTATGGGCACCTCCCTCATACAAAATCCCCTTTCTTGCAGCATACACTGGGTTTCCACCACGTAGGAACCTCTAGCCCATAGCATTATCTAGGGCCAAATAAATCATACTTTGTTCTCACAGCACCCTGGGAAAATTAGATTCAAGTGGGCGTTTGAGTCACCTTGAATGACAAGCGAGTATACAGAAAGGCACTCCTGTCCCTCTGCAGAGGGGATCCTCTGGTCTGTCAGCACACATCGGGCCCCCTCGCCCCTGAGTCATTTCTCCACACCGACTGGGCTAGGGGCACAGGGTCCTGGACTGGCCCTGCCACACCCTCAGAGCAGAGGTGCTGGGCTGGCTCCTCGCCACTGCATCATTCCTGAGGACAGGACAAGCTCCCAGTAAGTGTGACGTTTAAGGCTGTTGGCCAAGCCTCATCCGCAAGTAGGGTCTTCTCCCTTCCCGTGCCCTGCTTCATCTCAGGTTGGGCCCACGGCAGGGGCAAAGGGAGATATTGAGAGGAAAGGGGCAGCACCAAGTGAGAAGACCCAAGCCACGTGAGAGATGAGGATCTCAGGGGCACCCCGAGAAGGCAGGAGGCACTGGTAGCACCCAGAACTGCCCTGGGAGGGCATGGAGGGAAGGCAAGATTCTGAAGGTACTGACGTGGGCTCTTAGCCTGGGGCTTTGGAGCATGTGGAAGAAGTAGGAGGTGAGAGAGGCTGGGCCAGTGTGAGGGTTGTTGGAGGAGCTTTGCAGCAGACTCTTCATGGAGGTCCCCCTTTTGGGCACCCCTCCTGCCCCCCACCTCCACGTATTCTTGGCCCTGGCACCCCTGAAACGACACCTGATGGTTACTAGCTTCCTGTGAGGCCATCAGATAAGAAGACCCACTCCTTCATAGCACTATGAGACCTGCTTGGTCCTTGCCTGGAACAGTGGGCAAGTGCTTGGCTCCCACCACTTCCTGCTACCCCCTAGAGCCTCCCTAACCTCTCTTTCTCTCTCCCTCTCTCTGCAGTCCCACCCCCTGTACCTGTGCAATGCCAGTGATGACGACAATCTGGAGCCTGGATTCATCAGCATCGTCAAGCTGGAGAGTCCCCAACGGGCCCCCCGCCCCTGCCTGTCCCTGGCCAGCAAGGTGGGTTCACACCTGACCCCCACACACACTCTGAACTTCACCCAGATCCAGGCCACGAGAGGCCCCTTTGTTCTCTGTCCCCTTGTCGCCTAGCAGTGATGTGCCCAGTTCACTCAGGTTTTCCTAACTCATGATGGGTCTGAGAGGGGTGGAAATTCAGGCCCCCGTCCTTTCCCCACCAACCACTATCTACCAGCAGAACCTCTGACTGTCATCTAGGGCATGCTCCCCGCCCCATAACCTTCCCCATCACCTGGAAGTTCCTAGACCCCTTCTCCTGCCCAGCATCAGAGCAAAAAGGGGTCAGCTGAAGGGCTTTTCCACCTCTCAGAAATATTAACTGAACATATGCAAGAATAGCAGAAACAGAAGCTGTTGCCCTATCTGTAAACAGTTCACATTCTTCCTCCAAGATGGCAAATGGGGGGCTCTGCATTTCCATGGGGCACAGCTGGCTGGGGCTGGCAGCAGCTGCCCTCCCCCCCCCCCCGCCCCGCACCTGGGCTCTCCCCTTTGCCGTGCTCCTCCCTGGCCTGCTACCTCAGAGGCCCTGTGAACATGTGCATTTGTGATCCCTGCTCTAACGTTACTTACTGTTCTCTGTGCTCTGACTGTGGGCCAGGTGGGACAGATACTCTCGTTTACTTTGCGCAACAATCAGGAAAGCTAGACATTTTTATTCTCTATTTGACATGTGAGACAAGTGAGGGTCAGAAAACTGAAGTAACTGGGGCGCCTGGCTGGCTCAGTCAGTGGAGCATGCAACTCTTGATCTCAGGGTTGTGAGTTCGAGCCCCACCTTGGGTGTAGAGATGACTAAAAGAATAAGGAAACTTAAAAAAAAGAAAGAAAGAAAGAAAGAAAAAACTAAGTAACTTGCAAGAGTTACATAGCTAGGAAGGGGTGGAGCTGGGATTTGACCTAAGCCTTGTCTAGTTCCCAAACCTGGGCTTTTAATCTCCCTGCCCTGTTGCCTCCCATTCGGGCTGGGAACACTGAATGTATATGAGAAGATTCTCATGGTGACCTAAGCCAGAGTGTAGTTAGATTCTGTGCGGCAGACTCAGGTCGACGTGGGGCAAGGGGTCCAGCTCCCCAGTGTGGTAAAAGAGGAAGCTGATGGTCCCCAGCCCTAGCCGGTGCACCTGCTCATTGTGCTCAGGCCCAGATCCCCCTGGGGGTTTCCTGATCCTCCTGAGGTCTGCTTCCTGAGCCAGGAGTCCCAAGAAAACAGCCTGCATTCTTCTGCGAGCCCACCAAGGGGGGCAGGGTTGTGGACGGGATTCTGGATGTGGCCCCACACGTGGGTGAAGAAATTCTTTTTTTTTTTTTAAAGATGTTATTTATTTATTCGACAGAGAGAGAGAGCGAGATCAGGAACACAAGCAGGGGGAGTGGGAGAGGGAGAAGCAGGCTTCCCGCGGAGCAGGGAGCCTGATGGGGGGCTCGATCCCAGGACCCTGGGATCATGACCCGAGCTGAAGGCAGACGCTTAACGACTGAGCCATCCAGGCGCCCCCTTTTATTTTTTTCGTTTAAAGATTTTATTTACTTATTTGACAGAGACAGACACAGCGAGAGAGGGAATACAAGCAGGGGGAGTGGGAGAGGGAGAAGCAGGCTTCCTGCCGAGCAGGGAGCCCCATGTGGGGTTTGATCCCAGGACTCCAGGATCATGACCTGAGCCGAAGGCAGACTCTTACGGACTGAGCCACCCAGGTGCCCTGTGGGTGAAGATACTCTGCTAGGCTGGCCGTGCTGATGCAGAAGGGGGCCACGTGGGGATGTGGGAAATGGGGGCCAGGACCCACCTGGAAGAGGGAAGAGCATGGTTTCTATGCAAGACTGTGTGGGTCTTGGGGCACCAGGGTGACTCGTTAAGTGGCCGATTCTTGGTTTCAGCGCAGGTCATGTTCTTGGGGTGGTGAGATCAAGCCCCACGTGGAGCCCCCCCTTCATTGGGCTCCGTGCTCAGTGAGGAGTCTGCTTCAGGATTCTCTCTCCCTCTGCCCCCCCCAAAAAATAAATCTTAAAAAAAAAAAAAAAGACTGTGTGGGTCCTTAATGGCAGAATTTTGAAGTTACCCTGCTTTTGGCTATTTCACTTCCCTTGCTTTACAGGATATGGGCAGATGTCATTCATTTATTCATTTGGTAGATGAGTGCCTAGTGTTTGGTAGTATGAGTGTGAGGGCAGAGAGTGTGCGTGCGTGCCTGTGTGTGAGATGCCGAGGTGGGGGCGGGGAGAGAGATGGAGGAAGAAGGGCTCAGAAAAGCTCTGCTGTTCTTCTAGAGCAGTGTATGATTCCCCATACCTGGGAACACCGGGCCACGGCAGGATGCCCTCCACGCGGGAGGTTTCCTTCTGGCCCTTGGAGGAGCACACTTCGGGGGGAGAAATAAGGCACGTGCCCAGAGGCTCGCAAGTCAAGGAGCAGATGGTCGGTGCTCTTTGAGGCACTTTACCATATTGCGCCTTTGTTTCCTCCGCCATAAAATGGGGCTTTTATTTTCTACCCCAGTGATCATTGTGAGGATAAAAATGATGTATGTCAAGTACCAGATAGTGCCTGAGCTAAAACAAACACAGAAGCAAAAAACCATTAGGGGTTCAGAAGAAGTGCCTTGGCTGCTGCTCTGGGACTTGTTTTTCTTCCACAGCCTTTGCGGTCGCCACTCATGCTTCCTGCCCCCGCACGCGCTCCTCGGCTTCTTCATATGGGGCTTCTCCCTCGCCTCTGTGGGCGGGGCCTCTCCTCGCCTCTGTGGGCGGGGCCTCCTCGCCTCTGGGGGCAGGGCTTCTCCTCGTCTCTGGGGGCGAGCTCGCCCTGGGAGTTCTACAGCGGGTCAGGTGCAAGGCTTCCCTCAGGCCTCATCCTTTGACCTCACCGAGCAGCTCCTACCTGGGGTCTCCTGGCCCAAAGGAGGTTTGTGAAGGTAGTAATGGAGGTCTCTGAGCTACTTCCAAGATTTCATAAGTCTCACAAGTTTAACTAAAATATTTGTTGCTTTTGGTTACAAGTTATCTCATAGGAAAATAAATTGTACATAATAAATGCAGTTAGTTTGGTAAAACATTAAAAAGAAATATATGGCTGGGGTGCCTGGGTGGTTCAGTCGGTTAAATGTCTGCCTTTGGCTCAGGTCATGATCCAGGGTCCTTGGATCCAGTCCCGCATCAGGCTCCCTGCTCAGCGGGGAGTCTGCTTCTCCCTCTCTCTCTGCCCCTTCCCTGCTCATGCTCTCTCTCGCTCTCTATCTCAAATAAATAAATAAATAAAATCTTTAAAGATAATTAAAAGATAAAAAATATATGGCTTATGGGAGGCATAGGGGAAAGGTGGGTTTTAGCGATAAAAGCTTGAAAACTGCTGACTTCAATCAGCTCTGCTCAGGAATATCTATTAGTATTAGTGGTGTCATCACCATCAACAGAGCTTGGGTTCTTGAGCTGGTCAGCCCTGGGCCTGAAGCCTGGCATCTCCACTGCCCCTCAGTGTGACCTGGACATTTTAGCTCACCTCTCTGGGCCTCTTGTTTCCTCATCTGTAAAAGCGGAATAATAATGGGACTTACATCATAAAATAGTTATGAGGATTTAATAAGACAGTGCAGATAGAAGCTCTTAGCCCCATGCCAAGCACATAGGAATCACTCAATAAATGATCACAATTATTACTATTCTCATCATCATCCCATGCTTTTATAGTTAACAAGATTGGGTATTTTCTCTCATTGGCACCTCTCTTGATCTTCTCTGAAACCCTCACCATAATTTTTCTGGACTCTTCCATTCCTGTCACTGCCCCCCATCCCCCGACCCCTGCCTATCTAGTCATCCAAATTGGTTTCTGTTTCTCTATTAGCAACTCCACAGCCATCCTTGTGATTACCCAGGCCCTAAACACCTCATGCCTGGACTAGAGCGATGGCCTTCTACCTGGTGGAAGGAGCTGGCTCTGGAGGCAAGGCCCTGCCTCTCTTACCATAGAGACCACTACCTGGTAATCAGGCACTTGGAAGACTGAAGTCCTGAGTGGGAATCCTGCCTCCATTGCTTATCAGCTGTGTGTTGCTGGGCAAGTTGTTCAGTCTCTCTGAGCCTCGGTTTTCTCAACTCAAAACTGGATGGACTGTCTTACAGAGTTGTGAGGAGTAAATGAACTCATGTACCCAAAGCCTGTAGTAATAGCTGATATGACAATAACTAATACTTAAGGGACACTAATTATGTACCAGGTACTATGATAAGGCTTTATGTGGTTTAATTTATATAGTCTGCAAAACAACCCCGTGAAGTAGGTCCCATTATTATCCCCAGTTTACAGAAAGGAAAACTGAGGCATACAGCAGTTAAGTGACACGCTCAAAGTCTCACAGCTAATAGTTGGTAGCAAATTCAGGACTCACACCTGAGCAGTCTGGGCAGAGTGGGTCTCAATATAGGTTATATCCCTTCTCCTTCCTCCTACCCTTGCTTTCGAGCCCAGGTGAATTCCACCTCTACTACTGAATCTTTCCTGCCTGGCCCAGCCCAGCTAGCCCATTAGGGGCAGAACTCCCTCTCTTCTGGCACACTGCCAGGGTCTCTGTCTGCTTTACTCACCAGGTTTTAGGGGAGGGGGAAACCAAGGCTCTTTCTTCACTCCACCCCCATCCTCAAACTCAGCTCACTTTTATTGTGTATTGAAGATTTGTGTCAGATCGTGTGTGTGTGTGTGTGTGTGTGTGTGTGTGTGTGTGTGTGTGGTAGGGGGAGTGGAGGGAAGGGCTTTCTGCAGTGAAGAAAGATTTGGGAACTATTGGCCTATTTCATTCATTTATACTCTAGAACGTTATCAACATTATGTTATGTATATGCCTTGTCTCTACAACTAGATGATGAGTTGTTCTAGAGGGCCTGGCCTTCCCTGGCGTGGTGCCCTGGGCACAGTAGGTACTCGGTCAGTCTTTGATGAGGAGAAGAGGACAGAGACTGCCACTGTGTCCAGAGAGGAAACCTAGAGCCCACAGAGGAGAAGAGGGTCATGTACAGTTCCCGCAGTGTACTGATTCCGGTGGCTAGAAGCCATGGGCAGCCAGAAAGGGGCTGGCTGATTCTTTGCAGCTCCCAAAGAGATCTCTGCATTGTTTTTCTAGAGCCCAGTCTTCCCATGCAGAGGGCCCACCCACCCTCTCTACCTTCCAGATTCCAGTCTCCGAAGAAGTGCTTCTTTCCCTCTCTCCCATTTCCTTGGGTGCAGATAGACTGGAGTGTGGGCTGCCATCTGGCCCCAAGTCTTGCTGTTTGATTCCTAGAACTCTGGACACAGGTACCCACTGCCTGAAAGTCCTGTTTGTTTCCCCTGTTGGCCAGTATGCTCTCTTTGATCTCTTTTACAACTTTGTAATTATGGGCTGTAATGGGCTGGGGTGTTTGAACATCAGGGTAATTACTTTCCACTGTTCCTACCCCAATCCTTCAAAGAGAGGGGGGCTGGGGAAAGTAAGAAAATCTCTGGAGAAGGAAGACTGTGCCCTTCCCTCATGCTCTTCCAGGCTGGGTTGGGTGTAGGGTCTCAATCTGGGCATGAGAAACATGAGGCCTTGGCAGCGTGCAAGATCCAGGAGTCAAATCTTTCACTACTGGGGTGACCTCCCCGTGCCTTGGCCAAGTCCTAGACTGTGACCTTAGCAGTGGGAGCCCCTCTCCTTGTCCTCTGGGGCTGCTCCTGTACCCTGGCTTGGGGGTTTCTGAAGCCTGGAGAGCTTCTCTTTGTCTGGGGTCCCCCAGTTGGGCTGGACTTCCTGGGAGTAAGCAGGCAGGAGGACACCGAGGGCCGAGACCTCTTAATTTCTTCAGCGACCCCATTCTGGAGTCCTGTGAGCTTCCAGTCAGTTAGGTTGGCGAGCCTGGGCCTGGGCTGGGCCTGGGTGCTGCTCAGGGGTCCAGCCAGGCTCCTCAGCAACTCAGGGAGGGAGGAAGGGGGAAAGTCACCCTCCTGACCCCAAACAGGGCCTCACTAGAGTGTCTCCACCACCTTCCAGGGCTCCCCTGCCTGTAGGCTGTTCTGAGGGGCCCCCTGGTCCCTGCTGCCTCCTGGGGAGTGAGGAGCAGGAGCCAGGAGCCGCTCCCTGGGCCTGCCAGGCAGGAGACCTGCCCAGACAGGCTCTCCCCAGGGAAGGAAAGCAGAGATCAAAGGCCTGAGCGTGTAAGTAGGCTCCTCTGCTGCCACCGCTGCTGGCAGAGGGATTAACTCCTTCGGTGCTGCAGCCCAGCCCCAAAGACTCAGCAGGCCCCCAGGGTCACGAGGTCCCAGCCTGATACCCTTACAGGATGAGCCTGGGCTTTGGGGAGAAAGGCTGGCGAGTGGCGGTGCTGGGCAGGGCGGCCCGACGCCGAGGCAAGGTAGCATCTGTCTTGCTCCTTTGCCCTTATGCTTCCACCCAGCCCTTGCTCTTATCTCCTGTCTCTTACCCCACACCCAGAGCTGCTAGATTCCTGCCTTTTTTCTCTTTTTGGCTCTGCTCTGCTCTGCCTGCCTGGCTAGATTCTGCTGCCCCGCGCCTACTCTTGGAGCCTTGGCGAGCACGCATGCACAGTCGTGCCCTTGTGGGAACAGCCCCTCAGGTTCCTCCCCACTGAGTCTCCAGTGCCACCTCAGGGAGGGGGCGCAGGGACAGAACACTGGACAGGGACCCCATTAAGTCCTTGAATTGGAGCCAGGAAACGTGTTGACAAACTAGAGTGTGGCAGGGAGAGATACACCAAGGAACAGGCTGAGCCTGGGGCTCTGCCACGGAGACCTTGGGTGGCAGCAGGGTCCCAGGCCTCTGGGGGATGCCCTGCAGGCTCCTCTCGTCAGGCAGGGTTGGACCTTGGAAAGCCCAGCTCTATTCTGAAGGAGCTCTCCATCTGTCTTTTCTCCCCTTCTCCCTCTCTGTACTGGGGACTGGTCACCCTTCCCCACCACTGGGGGTGCTGGTCATTCCCTGCTTTCTGTTCTCACAGCTCTTGGTGAAGGCAGACCTGTGGTACTTTGAGGGCAGGGAGATGTCTTATTTGTCCTTAGCTCTAGAGTCTAGTCCACTACCTGACACCTACTAAATCCTTGTTAAGGGTTTATTTGATTACAAAAGGAAGAATTGAATGTTGTTGAAGGCAGTGGGAGCTGGGTGAGCTCAGGGCAGGACAGGGATCCTCGTCCCACTGCCTTCTGGCATGTGTCATAGAGGAGTGTGCAGAGATGCGGTGTGTGCAATGTCCTAGGAAGGGATAGACGTGTGAGGGTTGGATCAGGGCATGGGTGGGCTGTGTCCTCCCCTGACCCCAGCGGGACCTCTGCTGTGTGTCTCTGCAGGCCCGGATGGCGGGGGAGCGAGGAGCCAGCGCCGTCCTTTTTGACATCACGGAGGATCGAGCTGCTGCTGAGCAGGTACCCCGGGACATTGGGGTGTTTGAGGAGGGAGCTGGATGGAGGGAGATAAAGTCACCTGTGGAAAGACAAGTCAGGACACAGCAGCCCTTGCGGGCACTTTCTCTCCTGCAGCTGCAGCAGCCCCTGGGGCTGACTTGGCCGGTGGTGTTGATCTGGGGTAAGGATGCCGAGAAGCTGATGGAGTTTGTGTACAAGAACCGCAAGGCCCACGTCAGGATTGAGCTGAAGGAGCCCCCAACCTGGGTAAGCACGCCAGATCTCCAGACCCTGCCCTGGCACGCATCCTCACCGCCACTTCGTCCTGTGGCGACTCCCATCAAAAGCCCCTGGACTCCTGGAACCAAAGAGAATTTAGAAATCCTACAGTTCAACTTCATCCACCAGCTGTGTGCTTCTGGACAAGTTTCTTCCCCCTCCAGGCTTCATCTGCAGAATGAATAGATTGGGCCAGCTGAGTTGTAAAGTTGTTTTCAGCTCTGTGGTTTCATGGCACAGAGTAGCAGAGCCAGAATGAAACCCTGGCCCCCAGCCCCTGATGCCCTGGCTGCTGTCTCTCCACCAGCTAGAAGTCTCACCCAGCTGGTCCCGGGAGGCTCCCACCCTGCAGGGGAGTCCCTTTCCTCTTCCCCCAAGCACGCGGGTCTTCAGATAGTACCTCTGGCAGCTGACCTCTGGAGGACCCTCTCTTGTGAGTGCCTGTGGGCAGAGAGGGACCACCTAGCCCCACCTGCATGTTCCAACCCACCTCGTCCCCTCTGCTGGAAGACTCAAGGGGACCTCCAGCTCTCTGTCTCCTCGGCACCTGAGTTTCTCCCAGAGTGGCCCAGCTCCTTCCAGAAGTATGACTCTTTGCATCTCCGCTCACCCCCGCAGCCAGATTACGATGTGTGGATCCTCCTGACAGTGGTGGGCACCATCTTTGTGGTCATCCTGGCTTCAGTGCTGCGTCTCCGGTGCCGCCCCCACCACAGCAGGCCGGTGAGCAGGGTGGGCTCCCTGGTGGAAGTGGGCATGTTCCTGGGTGTGGGGCGGTAAAGAGCAGGAAGGGAAAAGGGAGGAAAGAAGGTGCCCTTATGCTCTTGAAATCACTTACATCTAAGTACCCTGGCATCTGACTTGTTGATCTCCAGCAGCCCCTCCACATAGGCTTGCCCAGTCATTTATTTATTCAGCAAATAGCGAGAGCTCCTAGTATGGACCAGGCACGGTTCCAGGCGTTGGCGATAGCCCGGTGAACAAAAAGAAGATCCCATCCCTCAGGGAGCTTTCATTCTAATAGGAAGAGATAGACAATAAACAAAATAAATAAACTATGTAGTATTTTGGATGGTGGTACGTGCCAGAGAGAAAAATAAAATAGAAGAAGGAAGAGGGAATGTAAAGGGACAGGGTTAATTTGTAAAAACAGAGCCAGAGAAGGCTTCATTGTGAGGGTGGCATTTACAGGAGAGACCCTAAGTGGGTGAGGGGGTCGGATGTGCAGATATTTGGGGAGAGTGTGATCGGACAGAGAGCACAGAAGAGGCAAAGGCCTTGAGGCACAAGTGTGCCCAGTATGTCTGCGGAACAGCTAGGGGGCCGTGTGCCCAGAGCGAGTGAAAGGGCAGAGCAGGAGGTGAGGACAGGAGTTTGCTGGACTGCTGAGTCCATTGGCAGGACTGTGTTTTTTCACTCTGGTGAAGTGGGAGCTACTAGAAGGATTTTGAGCAGAAGTAGTACCATGATCTGACTTAAATTTTAAGGGGGGAGGATGGGTGTGTTGTTGGGTGGTTAATGGGATTAGAAATTCAGTTTGATGGGCCTATTGGATATCCAAGTTAAGATGTCAAGCAGGCAGTTGGATGAAAAACCTCTCCTGGGCCATCAAGGAAAGGAAAGCTTGATGGTATGGATGGGGGGTGGTGGGGTGGGAGGACTTGGCTGGCTTGGCTGAGCCACGTATGAGCTGCAAGGGGACAGACTCCTAGGGGTAGTCAATCAGCCATGTGATCTCACTGGGTGACTGGGAACCGAGTACAGACCGAGGTCCAGGGGTGAGGGGAGAGGAGTCCTTGCCCTATCCTGAGCCCCACCCCTCTTCCCAGGATCCCCTTCAGCAGCGAACAGCCTGGGCCATCAGCCAGCTGGCCACCAGGAGGTACCAGGCCAGCTGCAGGAGGGCTCGGGCTGAATGGCCAGACTCGAGTAGCAGCTGTAGCTCAGCCCCCGTGTGTGCCATTTGCCTGGAGGAGTTCTCTGAGGGCCAGGTAAGGCAGGCCTCGTGCTTGCCCTCCGTGACCGGGCTGGGGAGGAAAGCTGGAGCGTGGGAGGCCAGGTGAGGCACTGAAGGCCGCTGCACGTGCTCTGGTTGCATCTGTGTCCTGTGTATCTTGCGTGAGGCAGAGGGAGGGGACAGCCCTGAGGTCTGGCTCTTTTCCTGGTCTTCCAGGGAAAGAGAACTAGTCCTTGTTGAGTGTATACCGCGTGCCAGGCTCTGCAGTGGGTGCCGTAGAGGCATGATCTCATTTTAGCCTCATGACAATGCACGGTGGGGGTAGATTCAGTTTTTATCCTCATATTAGAGCAGAAAACTATCTGTTAAGGAACTTGCTCAAGGTCGTGCAGCTAGGTGGCAAAAATCCATGCTTACCTGACACCAAAGCTCTTACCGTTTCTATTCTACTATGTGGTATTTTACAAGAAGGTCATGGCAAGAAGGAGAGGTCTGGTTCTACGGCTGTAGCTACAGATAACTTTGGTTTGGATCCCCCTGTGTTCTGCAGGAGCTACGGGTCATTTCCTGCCTCCATGAGTTCCATCGCGTGTGTGTGGACCCCTGGCTACATCAGCATCGGACTTGCCCTCTCTGCATGTTCAACATCGTAGGTAGGAGGTGGGCCAAGCAGTCCCCTGTGTGCAGCCAGAGGGGTCTAGGACAAGGCTGCCCTCTGACGGAGGGTGTTGCCTTGAAGCTGAGGAGAAAGCAGGTCTGCCTTAACAGTTCTTTAGGCTGTGCACTGTTCAAGAGAGCCTCATGTGAAGGGGGGCACCATTCACATCGTAGACTTCTTTATTACTTTAAAAATTGTATTTTCATGACAACTTTGTTGATCCTAAACCTAGATAGTTTGTGTATTTATAATTCTGGTTTTCTGGCAATAAAGTATCTTGTTCTAACAAAACCAGGATAGTAGGAGAATTTCCTAAAAGATGAAAGTGAAGTATCTTGAGGAAAGAGAGCCTTTTTCTAATTCACCCAGAGGTGTGCTACGGGCCGGTGGTGGCCCTGAGTGAAAGAGCCCCACATGGGCTGGTGGGAGGAGCAGGGTTGGACATGCATAGTGGACTCCCAGGGAGAGAGACTGACTGGAAGGAACCGGGCATCCCAGGGCAGAGGCAGATTAGGAGTGTAACTTGGTCCCCCAACTCTGACTGAACACGCAGGCTATGTGGGCTCAAATAGGTGTAGTGCTGCCACCTTCCACAGGTTTGTGGACTCAAACACCTATGCTTTTGGTTCTTTCTTCCAGAGGGAGATTCGTTTTCTCAATCCCTGGGACCCTCTCGATCTTACCAGGAACCAGGTCGGAGACTCCACCTCATTCGCCAGCATCCTGGCCATGCCCACTACCACCTACCTGCTGCCTACCTGTTGGGCCCTTCCCGGAGTGCAGTGGCCCGGCCCCCACGACCCGGTCCCTTCCTAACGTCCCAGGAGCCAGGCGCGGCCCCCCGGCACCACCGCCTCCCCAGAGCTGCACATCCCAGGGCTCCGGGCGAGCAGCAGCACCTGGCAGTGGCCCAGCACCCCTATGCGCACGGCTGGGGGCTGAGCCACCTCCGAGGCACCTCGCAGCACCCCTCTGCTTGCCCAGCACCCCCACGCCGGGCCAGGCCTCACGACAGCAGCGGTTCTGGAGAAAGCTATCGCACAGAACGCAGTGGCTACATGGCAGATGGGCCCGCCAGTGACTCCAGTTCGGGGCCCTGTCACGGCTCCTCAAGTGACTCAGTGATCAACTGCACGGACATCAGTCTGCAGGGCATCCACGGCAGCAGCTCTACCTTCCGCAGCTCCCTGAGCAGTGACTTTGACCCCTTGGTATACTGCAGCCCGGAAGGGGAGCCCCGGGGGGAGGAGACTCAGCCTAGTGTGACCTCTCGGCCCCGGTCTTTGGACTCAGTAGTGCCCACAGGGGAAACCCAGGTTTCCAGCCACATCCACTACCACCGCCACCGGCACCACCACTACAAAAAACGCTTCCAGTGGCATGGCCGGAAGCCTGGCCCAGAAACTGGGGTCTCCCAGGCCAGGCCTGCCATTCCTCGGACACAGCCCCAGCCAGAGCCGCCTTCCCCTGATCAGCAAGCTGCCAGATCCAACCCAACTGCCCCTTCAGGGCAGCTCCCCAACCCACAATGGCCCAGGGCCCTCGTGGAGGCAGCCCTAGGTCCAGCTGATGCCACCAACCCCAGTCCCAGCAGCCTCTTCCATTTGCAGAAATCCAGCCTCCCTGTTCGACACCCACAAAGGAAAAGGCGGGGGGGCCTCTCAGAGCTCACCCCAGCCTCTCGGCCCCAGGACTTGACTGCACACCCAGCTTGCCAGATTTTTCCCCACTACAGTACCAGCTTGGCATACCCTTGGTCCCCGGAGGCCCACCCATTGATCTTTGGACCTCCAGGCCTGGACAGGAGGCTGCTACCAGAAAGCCCAGGCCCTTGTTACTCAAGTTCACAGCCGGTGTGGCTGTGTCTGACACCACGCCAGTCCCTCGGACCACACCCACCTGGAGAGGGGCCTTCCGAACGGAGATCTGGCACCCCAGAGGGCAGGCCATGCCCTTACCCACACTGCCAGGTGCCACCAGCGCAGCCTGGTGAGTTTTCAGGGGGAGAGGGTGTGATGAGGAGAGGATACCAGAGGTAATTGCAGCCTGGGGGAAGTCAGCCAACAAGGGGTTGACAGAAGCTGTGAAGGGGGCAGTGGGGCAGTGGGGTAGCATTCAAAATATTGAACAACGGGCATAGCATAGGATGCTGCTTGAAGTGCTGTGACTCTGCCCGCTGATAGTCCTTTAGTTGCCAGACCAGAGGGAGCTCTCAGGGGAAGCGCCCGTGTGGACGAAACATCAGAAAGCACCTAGGTGGTTTGAGGCAGCAGCTCCAATGTAAGTGTTTCGGTATTGTAATAATTAGTAAAGCTGTGCACACAGTTATCAGCTCTAGAGATTTATTTATTTATTTATTTGAGAGAGAGAGAGAGAGAGAGAGAGAGTGGGGAGGGGCAGAGGGAGAGAATCTTCAAGCAGACTCCCTGCTGAGCGCAGAGTCTGACGTGGGGCTCAGTCCCACGACCCCAAGATCATGACCTGAGCCAAAGCCAAGAGTCAGGTGCTTCACTGACTGAGCCACCCAGGTGTCCCCAATTATCAGCTTTAAATACAAAGAAGGCCAACAAGTGTTCCTTGCTCTTGAGGAGAGCACGGAGAAGTAATTACTGATAGCTATAATTCTGGGCAATATGAGGTCTTGTAGGAGAAATAATTGCAGATATCCATAACACTAGGCCATATGAGAAGAGCTATGTAAATGATTAGAAAGAAAGAGAAAAAAAAAAGAAAAGAAAAGAAAAAAAAGATCATGGGTGGTTCCCAGCATCCCTGTGGGTCTTTAGGGTTTCCCCTCTTCCTCTGAGGTAAAAGAACAACTAAGACTTTCCTTCTAAGCACCGATATTAATAAGACCAGCCTCATTTTCCTGGGGCCTCAGTGCATCCCTGATAATTGTACTACAACCAATTGTGATAATGTAAACCCTCAATTTTAACTGGGTGTTTCTTTGCTCAAATGCTCCTCTTCCTCCTCCAGAGCACCCCTCCCCATTTTCCCCATCTTCTCCCATGGTGTGGATGACAAAGCTCTTTGCCTAAAGCTATCACTAGGCACCCCAAAAGGGAGCCCAAATGTCCTGAAATATAAGACCTCACGGTCTAGGAACCCTACAGTCAAGACCTAGAGCTGTTATCATTCATTCATTCACTCCTTCCCTCCTTTTTTCTTCCTGCATTGGATGCTTACTATGGGCTAGGTTCCAGGCTAGCCTCTGAGGACATGGAACTTGTCAACCAGGAGATCCAGGTCTATGGGGTCACAGGCATGTACACAGTTACAGTAGAGAAAATCATGGCTTCCATGGAGCCATGCAAAGCAAGCTTTGGCCATGTGTTTGACGATCCATTCGGACCCTGTCACATGTGTGCTTTCAGGGCTGCTGGAGGCAGACCCCCACCTCTCCCGTACTTAGAACTGGTTTCGACAGCTCCCTCTTCCCTGCTCCTCAAATCCAGTCAGTGCCAGTTTCTGTTAACTCTGTCCCTGAGAGCTTTTTTACCTTCTCCTTCAGAACTGATGGCCCCTGCCCACGTCTTAGATGCAGCCTAAAGATCAAGGCAGGAGCCTCCTAGCTCTTCCCTCCCCTCTTACAGGGCTATGAAGGGGGGGCCCTGCACATACAGTGACCCTGCTCGCCTGCTGCTGCCAGGCTCATTTTGCTCAAATAAGCTGCCCAGAAATTTCCACATGTTCTGTTTTCTCCACAGTAAAGAAAAACTGAGCCTGGTTTGGCCTTCAAGGCTCTAGCACCAGCTAGCCCCCATCTGCCGTCCCCACTTTATTTTTCACTCTTCCCTTCCCTTCCCCTGCCCCATGCTTTAGCCAAACCTAGTAAACACTTCTTGCAGTCCTTATAACCCAGACTATTCTGCTGTCTTCCTATTCCCATAAATCCAGTTCTTATCTATTTCTGCAGGACCAGCTCATTTATCTTCACTTTCAGGAAGCCCTTCCTGATTGCTCCACTTGAACATGATCTGTCCCCTTTCCGGGAAAGGTCTTATGATCCAGTCCTGTCCCACTGCATAATTTCCCTTTGTATGCACACCTTCTTTCCTGCAAGATTATCAGGTCTCTGCTTATTCTTCTATTTGGCACATGATAACAGGCCGGATTCACAAGTGCTTAATAAGTATTTATTGGGTTAATGAGCGAATAGTAAGTATTTGTAACACTGGTTGCTATATATGTTTCTCTTTCTTTAGCTTTTTTGTTTTTCTCTCCCCTGTGTCCCACCTGGGGCCCCTCCCAGCTTTCAGTCTAATTGCCCCTTCTGGACACATTCCCTGCTCCTCCCTCTCTGTGGTTCTCTCCCAGCCATACTGTTTTGCAGGTGGGACAGGAAGGCGGCTGGCCTGACCCTCAGTGACCTCTTTCCTCCCTTCTCTAAATGCAGGCTCAGAGGAGGAGATTGAGGAGCTGTGTGAACAGGCTGTGTGAGATGCTCAGACCTAGCTCCAACCAAGAGCGTGCTCCGGATGATTCGGGCCCTACCTGGCACAGAGTCCTGCTCCTGAGAGAAGAAAGGACCTCAGAAAACAGCCCTCTTTTTTTGCCAGACTTCCTGGAACCTCCAGAAGAGGAGTGGTGACGGTGGGTGGCAGGTGTTCCCTGCTCCCAGCTCTGGACCTTGTGTGCAGAATGCATCTGCAGTGCGGCAAAGTCTGTGTCCAGCCAGGCAACCAGCTACTACCTATGTGGGCTGGCTCCCTTAAAGGCTGTTTTTTGAGAACAGGAAGCTAGATATGGGTAGATAAGTGTTATAAAGGTGCTGCTCCTTTCCCCAGGCCCGGCAGGTCTTCCTCATCCCAAGTCTCATGTACATACCTGCCAGTGGGTCCTTCTTACCTCCTTTCTTGGGTGAGTCCTGCACACCAGCTTTGACTCCTCGGTAAAGCTGCTGCATCAGCAGCAACCCCAGCTTTTATCATTTCCCTTCTTTGCAAAAGGATCAGGAACATAGGTGAGCCCTGAACCCTAAAAAGGGAGGCTCCGCAGCTTCTCCAGGCAGTACCTGCCCTGGTGCATAAGGGAGAATGTTTTTCCCTTCTTGTCCTTAATTGTCAGATCCACTATATTAAGTCAGAGGGGAGGCTCTGGGAAGCCAGGGTGTGGAGTTCTGTCCCTAAAGTGGTACTGCACCCTGAAGAACCTGGGATGAAGCCTCTGACTTTCAAACTCCCTCGTCACTCCAGCAGCCCCAATTCCTCTGGGGGCTGGGGGGTAGTGGGGAGGGAATAAATTCTTTCCTGGAGATTACCTATCTCAAAGCCCCAAAGTAGGTGGAAAGAAGAGGATTTCTGCTGGACTGCATCTAGAAGAGGGAGGATGGAACGAAGGTAGAAAAGACAGAATTACAGCTGACCAAGGACAACAACGAATTCTTCTCTGGGAGTTTTCCCAGAGCAGGGATGAGGAACAGGGGAAAACAAAGGAAAAGCAAAGTGGGACAATTGGGTTTAGATGGCTCCAAGGCCCAGCTTCCCATGATAAGCCATACAGGCCAGGGACACCCAGGAAGGTGTGCATGCAAGAGGTTGTGCATGCAGGACATCTGGCCCGGGTAGCTGGTACCCGAGTGGGCAAGGGCCGAGGAGCCTCCTGAGGGTAACATTCACCCCAGGGCAGCTGGACTATTGCCGGCTCCTCAGGCATTATCCCATTTGGAATGTGAATGTGGGAGCTAAGTGGGCACAGGACCCTACCTGGGAAACTTCTTCCCTTAAAGTCAGTGGGGAACTAGCACCTAGGCACCCACATGGGTATTTATATCTGAACCAGACAGAAAGACGCTTGAATCAGGCACTATGTTGAGAAATGTATTTATTTGCTAATATATTTATCCATAAATGCAGTCTGGTCTCGTGGTTTTGTTCTGTTATGACGGTTACTCAGGGTAACAGTTTCATCTTCTACGTTGACAGAAGTAAATTATTTCTGATATCAGAAGTTAGGCTCTGATTTATGAAAGGATAGGACAGAGTGGTGGGCTAGGCAACAAGAATTGGTTTGTAAGCCCCTAAAAGCATGGTTTAGTGAGATCAGGGAAGGGGGAAAGCATGACTGGATTCTGTGGTCCAGTCGTTATCTGTATTATTCTACCTTTTACTTCACACTCTTATTTGTGATGCTTCGGTGACTTTTTGACCTTTGGTAAATACTCTATGCCTCACTTTTTCCACCCATAAAATAGGCCTATTTCACAGAGTTGTTGCAGGGCTCCCCTGAGATAAGAGTGAAAGCATGTTTGGTGGTGGAAAGTATCCAGTGCTGGAGAACATTCTAACCCCAGTCACAGAGCCCATCTGAACACAGCATGGCATGGGCACAAGAAGCAGGCCCCCCCTTGAAGAAGCTCTGTGTCAGTTGGGAGGCCTGGTTGGGAGGATAGAACAGCAGGGCCTGAAACTATTTATATCCCAGAGCTCCAGTTCTGATAAACACAAATGACTGTGCTCTGCCTACTCGTGCGACTACTGTGAGGATCAAGAGCTGGTGCTAAGTTGGTATGAATTCCACAGAGCCTGGGGCAGTCTTTGCTCCCATCCTCACAAAGCACATTTTCCCTTCTGCTTCTCCACGAAAGATTTCGTAGGGCTGGTCATTGTCCGTTGCCCAGTTTTGAACCACAGAGCAAAGGAGCATCTAGTTTTCTATAAGGTGAAATTAAAAAAAAAAAAAAAAGACACACTCTCCTATCCCCTACAGATGTTCTCAAGTAAAGGAACTGTCTAAATGCTAAACGCTGCACAAAGCCTAAATAATCAGCTGGAACAAGGAAAGTACGTAAAGAGTTTTAAAAAATAATTAAATATGCCTGTTACGCGCCACCGGCCCACAAGCCCGCATTCCGGCGGACGGCAAATGGAAACCCTATCCTGCTCTCAGGAAGAAAGGGGCTGTCCGTGATTTCTTTCCCTCTCGGCAGAGATAACCCAGAGGGAGACAGTGGACCCTCTGGCCCTGCGCTTTTAAAACGGCAAGACAAAAAAGAATCTCGGCTGGCATGTGGGATCCTCCTAAGGGGACCGGCGACCAGCGGCCAGCCGCCTACATCAAACGGCCCGCCCCGCCGGGCTTCCGGCTCCGGCCGCGGCGCGTTCTCGCGCAGGCGCCAGCCGCACCGCCCCTCCCCCACGGGCCCTGCCCACAGGCCCAACGGCCGCCACGGCCTCGCCCTCGCGCCGGCCCAGGTGGCGGGTGCGCGCGCCGGCCCAGGTGACTCCCGGCCGGCCCCGCCTCCAGGCGGGAGAAACCATCTCCTTAGGCGGGGGGGGGGGGGAGGGCTGGGCCCTGCGGCTTCCCACACCGGAAGAGGAAGTCCTAGACACCGGAAGTGGAAGGCGTTCTGGGTAATTCGCTGTTTACTTCCTGCGGCTGAGGAATCTGTGGCCCAGTCCTTTGCTGTTCTTTTGTCGGAGAGGATGGCCCTGGAGACGGTGCCGAAGGACCTGCGGCATCTGCGGGCTTGTTTGCTGTGTTCGTTGGTCAAGGTGTCCTTCGGGGGGCTGGTTGTAGGGGCGATGGGGGAATCCAGATGGGGGAAAAGGTGGAACGGGGCTGGGAGATAGCGAAGAGAAAATTAAGGTCCAGGACCCCGGGTTTGGCGAGGGGTGTGGGAAGCTGCTGGGGGCCATTGTTTAAGTCTGTAGGAACGCAGGCAGTCTTTACATGCCTTTGAATCCTCAGCTAGCACAGGTCTGATCCTTAACAGACGTTCAGCGAACTTCTGTTGAAGCTGAAGGCCACTGGGAGTCAGATGAGGGTGGTGATCTGCAGCTGAGGGGGAGTAGTCGGAGAGGATGCCTGGCCCCGAGGAGACCAGGGAGAGGACTAGGTAAAACGCAGTTAGGAACAAGAGAGGGAGGACTGTGAGGGTGGGTGGAACTTTAGGAATGGAGCTGTGGGAGTGGGGCGTGGGGAACCTGATGAGACAGAGCCAGCATGGGGGGGGAGCCTTCTACTTGACTAGGTAGAAGTATGGAGAGAGCTAGTTTTTCTTTTGGCCTTGTTTACACTCACCCCTACCCCCCCCCTTTGTCCCCCCTCCCAGACTATAGACCAGTTTGAATATGATGGTTGTGACAATTGTGATGCATACCTTCAGATGAAGGGTAACCGGGAGATGGTATATGACTGCACCAGCTCTTCCTTTGACGGGTAAGCCCCTTTAGATTCCTTCATTCACTTTCCCGTTACTCCCACCCCACCCCACCTAGTAAATGTGAGGCAGACCATGATCCTGGTTGTTCTCGGTTATTTTGAGACACACTAGTCCTGTGCTGTCTAGTACAGTAGCCACTGGCCATGCCTGGCATTGAGCACTTGAAATGTGGCTAGTCCAAACAGAGTTATACTCTAACTATAAAATATACACTAGATTGACAAGATTTAGAACAGGAAAAAGAATGTAAAATATTCTAATTTTTTAAATATTAATTATACCTAGATGATAATTCTTTGGGTAGACTGAGTTAAATGAATATGTTATTGAAATTAATTTCACCCTTTTGTCTTTACTCATAAACATGGCTACTAGAAAATTTTAAATGACTTGTGTGGTTTTTATTTATTTTATTTCTGCTGGACAGTTTTTCATTAGACTGTCAGCTCATTAACGGTAGGGACTGTGTTTATCTTGTGCACACTGGTTTGGCACAGGGCCTGGAAGGTGGCAGAGGGCTAAGAAATGTTTGTTAAATGCATGAAGATCCTTTCTGAAAGTGAAGGTAAGGTAAGGTACAGTAATGGTAAATTATTACCTGAAAGCTGATGCTGTTAGATATGTCTGAGAGACCCCATAAGAAAAGTTTTCCCTTGGTGAGATTGTCCAGTGGGGAGAAGGAGAAATGAGAGTAACATAAGTGCCCAGGTCTCAGTTTTTTTTCCCCAACGTAGGAGCCAGAGGGTAGTATTCTTTGGGGGTTAAGGAGATACTGTGTCTTTTGGCCTCTAGGCCAGTTAAGGATTTACACACAGAGGTGCCTGGGTGGCTTAGTCAGTTAAGTGTCCAATTCTTGATTTCAGTTCAGGTCATGATCTCAGTGTAGTGAGACTGAGCCCCACGTTGGGCTCGACGCTCAGCAGGAAGTCTCCTTGAGATTCTCTCCCTCTCCCTCTCCCCCCTCCCCTGCACGCTCTTTCTCTCTCTCAAATAAATAAATCTTTTTTTAAAAAGATTTACACACAAACTGGGCTCAAACCCAGTACTTAGTAAGCTTCCTTCAAGGTGAGGCCACCTCCATCCATTCCTTCTTTGACTTCCTTTAAGGAAGAATGAAGGCTTGGGCAAAAAAGATGTTGCCATGGAACCTTACTTCCTACACATGCATGTGCACAGATACTCCAGTCCCTTTGTTGATTTGTTAGCATGGTAACAAAATGGCTGACGAATAAAGGGACTCCCATCTATGGTAAACGACTGTGTTGGCTGCTGTCAGGGATGTCAAGAGTTACACAGTGATGTACTTACTAGTAAGAGACACAGTATAAAGTTTTGCATATTAGAGTTTTAAAAAAAATTGTGGCAAAATATGTGTGACAGAAAATTAACTTTTTAAAAAAATTTTTATTTATTTGAGAGACAGAGCACAAGCAGGGCAGAGGGAGAGGGAGAAGCACACTCTCCACTGAGCAGGGAGCCTGACATGGGGCTCGATCCCAGGACCCTGGGATCATGACCTTAGCCAAAGGCAGACACTTAACTGAGCCACTCAGGCTCCCCTGAAAATTTACCATTTTTAAGTGTAGAAATCAGTGGTATTTAGTATATTCACATTGTGCAGCCGTCACTACAGTCCATCTCCAGGACTCTTTTCATCTTATTTTCCCCTCCCCACTGCCCTGGCAACTACCATTCTACTTTCTTTCTGTATGAATTTCTTGTGGTTTTTGTTTTGTTTCGTTTAAGATTTTATTTATTTATTTGACAGAGAGAGAGCAAGAGAGCACAAGCGGCAGGAGTGGCAGAGGGAGAGGGAGAAGCTGAGGAGGGAGCCCAACATGGGGCTGGATCCTAGGACCTTGGGATCATGACCTGAGTCAAAGGCAGATGCTTAACCGACTGAGCCACCCGGCACCCAGGCGCCCCTCTTGCTGTATGAATTTGAAGTGTACTATAAGTGCTTCATATAAGTGGAATCAAACAATATTTGTCGTTTTGTGCCTGGGTCATTTAATTTACCATCATGTCTTCAAGGTTTATCCATATTGTCGCATGCGTCCAGATTTTTCTTTTAAGCTGAATAATCATTTATCCACTCATCTGTCGATAGACTCTTGGGTTGCTTCTATCTTTTGGCTGTTAGGAATAATGCTGCTATGAACACAGGTTTACCAATATCTGATCAAGTCCCTGATTTCACTTCTTCAGGGTATATATCCAGAAGTGGAATTGCTGAGTCATTCTGTTTAATATTTAGGGGAACTGCCATACTGTTTTTTCGTAGCGGCGGCACTGTTTTCTGTTCCCACCAGCAGTATACAGGGGTTCCAGTTTCTCCACACCCCTGCCAGCGCTTGTTATTTTTTGTTTTATGTTTTGTTTTGGTTTTGATAGTAGCTACGCTATTGGACATGAGGTGGCATTGTTTTGGTTTTGATCACCTTTCCCTAATGATTAGTGATGTTAAGCATCTTTTTATGTGTTTATTGGCCATTTGTGTATCTTCTTCGGGAAAATGTCTGTTTTTAAATCCTTTGCCCACTTTCGAAGTGGGTTATTTGACTTTCTGTTGTTGAGTTCTAAGAGTTATTTGTGTATTCTGGTGGATATTAGATTTGGGAGAATGGGTATATCAAGGGCTAAAGGAGACCAGAGGAGGGCCAGATGAACTCAGCTAGAAGCAGAGGAGATACCATGTGAATCAGGCTCTGAACGAAAGAAGTACAGGATTTTTGAGGCGGTTGAGAGAGCATTTTAGAAAAAACATTCTAAACAAGGAAATGACTTGAGCAGAGTCATGGGGTGGGAAGACCAGGCGATGTCTGGAGAATGGTAGGGATTCTGTTGAGGTTAAATCATAAGGTTGGGTGACAGGCACTGTAAGGCTAGAAAGATTGCTTGTGAAGAACAGAAGAGACCATACTGTTGGTCCAGACAACAGCCTGTGTGTGTATGCCTGCCCCCAGTCAGTCTGCCAGGCCAGGGCAGGGGTTCCCCTGCTTAACCACCAGGGAGGGTGGGGGCAGTTCCACTCCCAGCAGATGGCTGAGAATGTAGGATTTGGATGGGGAGGGAGGCTCCCCAAGTAAGAATCCCAGATTGTTGCCAAGAGAAGAGGGAGTGGTTACTGACAAAAGTTGGTGTCTGGGACAGACCTGTCACGGCAGGCAGGCAAGCATTTGATTGAATGAATGATAGAAATGACCTCTGTCGCTTCTGAAAGTTCCTGACGTTGACCTGTCAAGCTTGAGGGGCAGCCTTCTAGCCCTCATGCGGCCTTTCTGTTGCCCGTGCTCTGGGATCAGAGCTCTCTTGGGAACAACTATTAAGATATAAGTAAGGACAGCTAATGCTTATGTAGCTAGCACTTACCCTGCGCCAGGTGTTTGGCATGTATTAGCTCCGTATTTGAGTTTCATTCCACACAATTCTGAGGGAGATGTCCATACGTGTGTTAGGCTGTACAGCCCATCAGAGGCAGACCTTGGCCAAGTCTAACTTACTTCTGGTAGGAGGACCCGTGGTTTTCCTTCACCCTCCTCCTCCCCCTTTGCACTAGGGCCCAGCCCCCTAGTGGTCGTGTTGCTTGTAATTAGTAACACTGGCCATCTACTTTTAAAGCTGTCTTGTTTCCCAGAGAATCTGGGCTAAGGATGTTTTTTGAGCCAGATGAGCTAGTCCTTTGGGAATGGTAACTGACCTGTGTTTGGCGGGCAAAGAACCTTTGTCGGGACTAAGTTTGGGTCAGCCCCTTCTCAGCATTAGTAGTCCGTTTCCCCTGCTTTCTAGTAGAGACTCAATACTTGGCTTTTTCCTGTGTTTCCTCTCCCAGAACTATTTTGCTGGCTGAAAGCAGAGTAAAGTGGGCATTTTCCTCCATCTCTCTCTTCTCTAGTAGGGGAGGCTCAGGTTGACTCTCTGTTTCTTTTCCCTTCCCAGAATCATTGCGATGATGAGTCCAGAGGACAGCTGGGTCTCCAAGTGGCAGCGAGTCAGTAAGTATCTCCCTTTCTCTTTGTCCTGGCTGAGTTGTGTTGTTGCTGCTCCTCAGGTCTCGTGGGGGCACCTTAGATCAGAGGGTAAGTGGCCGCAGAGTGAAACAGATGGGGTTGTAGGAAACACGAGGAAAGTATCCTGTGCCCTGTCGTTTGACACCAGAGCCAAAGAAGTGACTGTTCTTGTCTTGGAGTTACAGCATTCCTTTCATTTTTAGCTTAAACCTCCCTTTGGTCTTTACGCCTAACTTACTCTCACTGCCGTCTCTCTTCTCTCGTAGGTAACTTTAAGCCGGGTGTGTATGCAGTGTCCGTCACCGGTCGCCTTCCCCAAGGTAATAATCGTCGTAGTAGTGGCTGGTGTTCACTTAAGTGCGCCAAGCTCCCCGGAAGTCCTCTGTGGGACCGCACGCCGGTCTTCACAGCTCTGGGGGAACTGAGGCATAGAGAGGTTCAGTAACTTGCCCAAGGTCATCCTTCGGGGACGGTAACTGACCTGCACTCCAGAGGAGCTAGAATTTGAACCCAGGCATTTTGACCCCAGAACCCTTGGTTTTAGCGACTACGACACGTAGTCTTTTCCTTCTTGTTCTTACCAAGTCGTTAGCAGATGTGTGCCTGGATCTTCAGCGGTAACAAGCCAACCAAGCAGGACTGTAGATGAGCTGTGTAGGAACTCCAGTTTGCTCAGGAACACCTTCCTCCCTCCCTCCCTTTCCCGTCCCCACCAAAGTGGTAGTAGAGAGACCTTTCTTAACTTCTGGGATCTTCCTCCCTTACAGAGCTGTTTCTTGTCCTTCTGCAGGAATTGTGCGAGAGCTGAAAAGTCGAGGAGTGGCCTACAAATCCAGAGACACGGCTATAAAGACCTAGCAAGATGCATGGCTGCCATTGTCTCTCCTCCCCACCTCCTGCATCTGCTTATTTTTTGTTACGGAACTAAATGGACAGAACCTAAGATACTCCCCACCCTCCAACTCTGAGACTCAGCGGACTATTGAGAGACCACAGCGTGTCCCTGAGCCATTTTACCTTTGGACTGCTGCTGGGGGCAGGGGTGGGGCGGTTTGGGCTGGTTTGGGCTGGTGCATTAACAGAGACTGAATTGAATGGGGGGTAGGAGACCCAGTCTGTGCCCTTGCCCATGGGTAGGACTCTGGGTCAAATGCCAAATAAACATGAACCCCTAGGAAAGTTCTTAAGCCCATGACAGATGCCTTGACTCCTTTCTACCTGGGCGCAGGAAGAACTCACTTAACCCTGTAAGCACTTTCCCAGAGCAGTAGAGGCCCTCCTGCTCCCCGTTACCCATCTTTCAGCCTTCCGGGGTTGCAGCCTTTCCAGTGTGCTTCCTTGGGTCTTGTTGGAAGGTCTGCTGTCCTGAGTCTAGGCAGGCCCATCAAGCTGGTAGTCTTGGTGTCTGGGGCTTGCAGACTTCCTCTAGACCTGGCACAGCAAGTGTCTTTTGAAAGAAAGCCTGAGGCTTCTCAGTATTCTTTGCCTGTTGACCATATTTAATACTCTCCCCCCCCCTTTTTTTTCTTCTTTTTACTGCTCTTCCTCTATCTTAGGCCAGTCAGTGGTATCTATGACCCTCGTTCACCCACCTACACACATTATGCTGCATTTCCTCTAACTGGAGACCCTCAGGTGGCTGCTGGGCCATCGTCTGGTTAGTGAATGCCTTTGTAGGAGTTGGGCTCCTCCTTTCCCCCTCTGGCCTAGTAGGGGGTTTTGATATCAGGTTATTGGTCAAGGTGAGTTATTTGTTTTAGAATGAAAAATTTACCAGAAATTCTTTCTTACTTAAATCTCCACAAAGAATCCTATTAATATCCCTATATTGATTTCCTAGGTTTCTTGTTCTCCATCTGTAAAACAATGATAACACTGCTTGTTTACTTTAGTATTGATAAAAACGAAGCAATGTGAAAATTCTAGAACTTAGGTTTTATGAAAAGTAAAATTCATTTACTCTTTTTTATTAGCTGTTCTATAATACATACAGTATGTGCACAGTTTAACCAAATAGTGGGAGAAATGCTCAGAATCACCACTGCAGAATGAGCTCATGACTCAGCAGAGGTGTCTGTACTAGGGCTTTGTGTCTCTTAGCCACCTGGTGTTGCTAGTGAGTCAGTGTCCCTTGTTACCTGTGGCCTGGAGTGTGTGGGAAGGAGGGAGAGATGCTGATTCTCCAGTGACCCCCTCCCACCCCTGTCCTGTCAGCTCATAGGCCCATGGGAAGGAAGCTGGGAGTGGCCCAGGATGCTCATGTCGCTCACAGATCCTCCTCAAACCAGAACCATTTTTGTTGATGCCTTCAAGCTCTGAGGGAATAGTCCATTAGCCCCAGTTTCAGCTGAGTTTTTAAAGGCTTTCCTCAGCCCGGCAAACTGAAAGAGCTCAAGGGGTGGTGGTTTCTGTTCAATTTCAATCTGAAAGGATCCTTGGGAAGTAGCCCCAGCAGGCCAGCCTTACGTTCTGGAGGGAAGAAGTGGGTTTCGGCAAGAGTGCCTAGGCCATGCAGCCAACACCCCACTTTCACTGGCTTTTCTCAAAAAGTCCCTTGGAAATCCCCAGCTGCTGTCCTGCGTGTCTGACCCGGACGTGGCCGCTCAGTGAGAATGGAAACAGTTGTGGGGAGGGGAGGCAAGAGGAGCTGTGCGCAAGTAACCACACTCGGGCTGCCTCAGCACCGCGCCGGGCTGAGGCCCTAACTGTTAGCCTCGCAGGAAGCGAAAGACACGGGCCCGATGGTTGTGGGGGAGGGGGGCCCAGTCGGCGGGACCGGATTTCACAGACTCAGTGCCAAGTGGGCTCTGCCTGGAAGCTCCTTCTCGATTTGCTTTCTTGCTTTTTCTGGTCCTGGAAGCTGCTTATGGTGCTGCTCGGCAGCCCAGACAGGCCATGGGGTGCTAGAGTCCACCCAGTGCGGGGAGCCCGAAGAGCCTGAAAGAGGGACTGCTGGTTCTTCACGGCTCCCGTGAGGGAGCGGTGTGATGTGGACGAGGAGGTCTCCGCTGCCGCTGCCCTGCGCGGCACGTCCCTGAGGCCCATGCCCTGCTCCTTGTGCCTGTCAGAGTTTCAGGCCCGTTCTGACCACGGAGGTCCCACATCTACCCAGGGTCTTGGTCTCCTGCTCAGTCATTTAAGCTTCTCTACCTCAGAAAGGCAAGGCTCCTCTTCCCTAGTTCCACAACGACAGATGCGAGTCAGGCTAGTGACCGAGCTGCCTTCCCCTCGTCTGCTTATTCCTCATTCTCTTCTTCTTAGCCACCACTGCCCGTGGGGTTAAAAAACACACTCCATGGCAGTTCATTGCTGAATGCAGCCTCCATTCCTCGGCAGTGATTGATGGCTGATGGAACAAGGATCGGAACGTTTCTGGTCTTGGAGGGAAGCTGTTTCCGAAGAGTAACGGGGATGAGCTGGGGAGGAGTAAGCTCAGGCTGGGCTCTTTAGGTTTGGCCTCATTTCCTCTGGGCATGGCCACTACCTTCTCACTCCAAGCCTGTCTGTAACCTGCCATTCAATCCTCATGTCTCCTCCTGACACCTGATTCTGTGAGCGTGTGTAAGAGACAGGTAGGTAATGTTGAAGACCAGACTAGTATCTTTGGAAGTCTGTTTCATGTTTATCAGTAAAACCTTTCATTTAAATGGCATTTTACAGTTGACAAAAAGGCTTTCATGTCCATTATCTTATTTGATCCTCACAAAACCCCTACGTCATAGTTAACATCCTTACGGAGTGAAGAGACTGAGGGTCAAAGTTAAAGTGACTTGGCCATGATCAAGAAGTAGAGCCTGAAGTCAAGAAATACGTTGCTCACACCCAATCTGGGGCTGCTAACTCCTTCCAACATAGTTATCCCCAGATGCAGTGGGCTTCCTCCCTTTGTGAGGATTCCACAGAACCAGCATGAGGCGTTAGTTTATCACTGAGTGAGAGTTACATGTCCCTATACACTGAGTCCCCCGAACACCCTATGCCTACCACTTACATCTCTAGTCCCCAAGTCACAATTACCCAAAGAGAGGTAGGCAGTGTGGGGAAAGGGTCCAGGGAGGTGATCCTTGGGATTTGCTCAAGGATCCCCATGCAGCACATTTGGAAACCGGTCCAGCCCTCCTCCAGTTCCCACCTGGCAGCGTCTTCTTTTCTACTCTAGCAGTTCTTCGGTATCTGCTGACCTGTGCCCCGTACTCCCCAACCTTTTCTGTTTTTTCCTACTCACCACCTTTTGCAGCCCAATTATACCTTCACACTCCACTGGAACACAGACTTGTGATGAAAATATACAGACGTATCTAATTAGGGGCATTGCCCCTGCCTCCCAGTCACTTCGCTGCTCTAAAAGTTTCCTCTCTATAAAATGCAGCTGACAAAACTGCTTTAGGCAGCAGGATAGTGGTTACCCGTGACAGGTGGGGGTGGAAAAGGAGATATGAGGGGATCCTGAGGTTATAGTCTGTTTCTTGCTCTGGATGCCAGCTACATAAGTTAGTTCACTTTCTGAAGATTTATGGAGTTATACACTCACGATTTGCTCACTTTTCTATTTGTATGCTAACCTCAAATAGAAAGTTCACTTAAAGACACAGCAGTCCTATCTTGGGATTGTTGTGAGAAAGACATTAATTTATGTAAAAGCAATCTGAGAGTTGTACACTATTACGTGTATCTACGGAATCACATTTATCCAAAGTTGTCCACCTCTAGGTAAGTTCTAGGTAAGTGTGGCAAGAATGGCATCCCTGTAGTATTGTTGGACAATGGATGTTCCAATACATCTATCATACAGAAATATATCACAACGGACACATTTTCCTTTAAGTACCATGGCTTTTAATTTTAATCGCTCTGTTCTCTTGTTTTTTTATGACATACGTTGTTGTTTTTTTAAAATATGTACTTCCTTGTTATTTGGATACAAGGTTCTAGATGTGATTTAACCTCTACTTGGCTCAATGTCATTGTTAGAAACCTCCATTTTTGTATCATGTGGTGAAGTGGTTCTGGAACTGATTGTTTTTCTACCTCTTGGATTCATGTGAGCCTGTCACTTCTGCTGCCCATGTGTGGCTGTCCCCCCGCCAGTCTCGTTTGAGCTAGGAGAACAGATAGCTACACTTGGTAAATTGCTCTAGGGTGAGCCAGTAAGGCGTAGACTGAGGAAGAAAGCACATGGCTGCCTGCCTGGGCCTTTGGGGCACAGAGGCCTTCACCAGAGTGTTGGGGCTGTAGAGTGACAGCAGATCATACAGAGAATGTGAGGGCTGGGAGAGTCATGACTTAGGCCAGCGCCCCCTTCCTTATGGGTGAGAAGACTGAGCACCAGAGGCAGTGGTCAACCTGATCCCAAAGGGGTCACTGCTACTTTATATGTCCTACACTACCCGGCCTGGTGCTTTCTGCCTAGAGATGCTTGTATTTCTCTTTGCTTTAAGATCCCAGAGAGCAGGAACTGAGGGCAGAGAAAACAGGGCTTCTAGCACCAAGATGCCTGATCCTCTGAGAAATGTGACAGAAAACCTCTCTCCGGCAGACCTCTGGCACTCCTATTCTCAACGCTACCCCCAGAGTGGAGGGCAGGCATTACGGGGTCATGGACAGAGGACTTGGGGGTCCATCCCACAGATGGAGGCCTGGGCCTGTAAGAAGCCAGGGGCCTGGCAGGCCCATTTTGAGAGCTCCTATGTACGGCTTCCAGCCTGTGCACACTCTCCTTCCTCCACCCTGAGCTCTTGTGCCAAAGAGAGAACTTGAGGGAAGGTAAGCAACAGCTTCAGACACCAGGGTGGAGGGACCCCAGTGTCTCTCCCAAATGGATTCCTTATTCTTCCCTACCACCAGCCATTGCCACCCTTTCAACCCCTCCCTCCATGCTGGAAAATACTTGGAAGGAAGTGAGTGCTCTGGGGCCACCAGCCTGAGGAAGGGGTTTAACTGTCACCTGGTCCCTGAGGGCTTGAGGAGCAGAGGGCAGAGGGGGGAATGCAAATCGGTGCTGGGAACAGAGAAGTGCCCCCCCCCCCAGGGGAAGAATCTGGCAGCCATTGCTCAGCTCTCCTCCTGGGTAGGGGGGGTCCCAGCCAAGGCTGGGAAGGCCTGAGGCAAGGGGCTGACACAGGTCCTGGAGAAGCCTGTGCTGGCCTCTGGGATGCTGGCCCTTTCTCTGGGCAGCTGAATAGACTCACTTCTTCTGCCCTGCATCCCAGGGGAGCCGGGAGGTGGGGGCAGGGTGTGGAGCTCAGAGGCGCCTGGCCAAGGTGGTCAAGGTGGGCACGTGGCGTCTCCGGTGACTGAGACTGTGCAAAGTGTCTCTTCGGCTTCTGCAGCAGGAGGGGCTGGACTCAGATTAGAAGGACCCCTCTGACGTCCACATCTCCCCTCCCCTGCTGTAGACACCAGGGGCCACGACTGAGAACCACATGGTGTCCTTGCAAGGGGCTCATTCACAAAGGGCAATTGGGAGGCAAGAATAGGAGAAGCTGTTCCTGGGCTTCTAATAATTTACTGCGTCACTATGGCAATTACCAGGTTCAAAACCGGCCACTTTCATGATTCATCCGCTCCTTGGCACCATCTGTGAGGTACTAGTCCCCTTTCATGGATGAGAAAACTGAGTTTCAGTTCTATCCCTTGCCCAAGGTCAGTGGCCAGACAAAACTGCACTGGTGTGTCAGCCCAGCAGTCCTTATGGCCTCCCTTGATTTCTGCTGTGGCAGACGGGGATCTAGGGCCCATAACTGGGGCAGGGGTGAGGGAGTCCTCCTTGTCTTCCCTTCACCCCCTTGAGCCCCAGCCTGTAGGTGGGGCTTTCGGGGGTGCGGGTCTACTGACCTCGGGACCAAGGTCTTTGGGGATGAGGGCCTCGACACCTCGCGGTGCTCACTCATTCTTGGACCCTTCGTGGAGGGCCTGGGCCCCCTGCCCCCGTCCCCAGCTCCCATTTTGCCCCAGGCCTCTCACCCTGCCCCTCCAGCCGCAGCCCCATGACGTGGCTGCCTGCGCCCCATTGGTCAGCCTGGGAGCATTTGCCCTTATTTGGCCAGGCCGGCTCGTGGCTGGGCCTCCTCCACCCCCCGGCCCGGCCCCGCAGGCTCTTCTCTCTCACTTCGTCTTTTTGAGGTTTGGCTCTGGGGCCCTGGCAGGCGGTGCTTCAAACGCACTTTCTGGTTGAGTCATTTTTTAACGGCTCCAGGGCTGTGAGCTGCTGCTGTGGCTGCTGGGGGCCCCCAGACTTCGTGGCCAGCTCTCCCTCATCTGACTGCCTAATGGGCTCTGAGGGAAGGGGCTGGGGGCGGGGGCCGGGATGGCATTTGCTGTTGGAGAGATCCTGCAGACCTCTTGGTTACCCACTTGGAGCCCTCTGCCTCGCCCGCAACCCCGGGGAGCAGGGTGCACCCGAGTTCCTCCCACGGCCCTTTCCAACCCCCTTTTCCGGCTGGGTCCGTGAGCAGATGCAGGCCACAGCTCCCCTCTCTGTTGGGTAACCTCTCTGAGGTCTGCTTCTTTTCGGGGGCACTTTGAATTGAGTTCCTTAGGGGGGACAGAACCGGGAAGCAGACTGTTGGCTGGTTTTCAGGAAGGTGAAACTTAACGCTGTGTGAGTTTCCGGTTCTTCATCTCTGAGACGGGGATACCATCATTTACATCATGGGCTCAGCGTGCTGATCAAATGAGATTCAGATTGAATGTTTTATTAAGTTCTCTAGAGGCCTCAGCTGTTGCCCTTCCCCCAGCTCGGTGTGTGCAACACAGGGGGGTGAATGAAGCAACCGAGCCCAGAGCAGTTCACGGGGCAGCCTTCACCCTCTGCCTCCCCAGCTGTCCCTGGCATGTGAGGGATCCTGTTGGGGGTGCAGAATGCTGGCAGGAGGGGAGAGATAGACCAAGCAGTGCCCCCAGCCTGTGTCCCTTGTTCCCAGTCAAAATAAGGGGAGGATTCTGCTCTCGATCCTTTCCTAGCCACCTGCCTACTCTGAGGAACGGGAGCTGTGCCCTTGAGCCGGCTGGGGAAATCTGTCAGCTACCCAGGGGCTGGGCAGGTCTTGGAACACAGACCTTTTCTGCTTCCTCTTCCAAGGTTCCTAGGGCCCCTCGCTCTTGGGAACTTCCCAGGTCCTTGGTCAACCTCCTCCTCAGTTTTATAGGTGAAAAAGGCAAAGCCTGCAGGTTGGGGGTCAGATTGTGTGAATGGTCCAAAGTCGTACTGTAAACAGCCACAGAGGGGGGGGTCTGGGCCCCTCATCTCCTGCCACCTGGTTTTGCCTTCTGTTGGGTGGTCCTGATGGTGCGGTAGGGAGTTAAGCTGATGAGAGATCATGGTGGTTTCCAGGCAGGGACCAGGCCCCAGCTCTTGGGACACACACATACAATAAACAGAGTTCATTCACAGCAGTTAAAGCTGGAGCAGACGCAGCAGGTTAAACCAAGCACCTCTGCTGGAGAGAGCCGGGAGGGCGCTTTTCCCGCTTGTGTCCCTGGGAGATCCCAGTGGCCATCTGGTTTCGTGGCCACTCCCACAGCAGTTGTCAGGGTGACTCTCTTCCTCACACCCACACCCCCTTTCCTACCCAGCCCATCCTGCCTCTTCCCAGATGCTATGGACAAAACCCTGAACTTGGCATTCACTTGCATTGTGACCTCAGGCTGCCTTCTGCCTCTCTCTGGGCTTGCAGATCAGCTTCCTGGCTCAGGCCAGGTTACTACCCCTTGAGCTTGCTGCTTAAAAGGCCTTTAGGACTGTGGTCTGGAGAGCTGAGCCCGAACCCTGTCCTAGGGCAGGGCCGGCCTCCCGGGGTGCACTGCAGCTGCCTCTCATCCCAGCAGAGCGGGAGAGCATGGCCTTAAACCTGCAGGATGCCTGGGCAGTGCAGACAGGGCGAGGGGAGAACGTGCCCACCCTCCTTGTCTGGAGGCCTCTCGGCACGACGGGTGGTCCCCAAGGCTCTGAGATGAGTCAGGGGACCTGCTTCAGTGCAGAGTTGACCTCTGCAAGGGACGTGAACCGTCTTGGGTTCTTGAGGCACTTTCTTTTCTCAGACCCCGCTTCCTTAGCGGCCCTTCCAGGGAGAGTGGTGAAAGGTCCTAGCATTTGGGACTCTTGACCCCACTTGTCTTGAGCCCCATTCTGCCATGCTGGGGGCTCAGTTTCCCTCCTTTGTAGCCAGGCATGCCCCCCAGCCCTTGCTCCCCTGAGGGCGGGCCTGCTCTGCCTTCTGACTTCCTGTTTGTGAGTGGTTAGGTCCTGTGGCTTCTGTTGTGTTGTCTCCTCACAAGGCGGGTTATCTGGGCCGCCATCTCTGCCTGCCTGCCGAGCCAAGGCCCCAGACCCGTGCAGCTGCCTTGTGCCTTGCCCTTTCTCCCACCTTCTGGGCCTGCTCTCCCTTGCAAGTGTTAAGCCTTTGAAGGGCCATTTTCTCCCTGTTTCTCCCCCTTGCCCAGCCAGCTTCTCCCCTCTCCCCTCTCCTCCCAAACCCTCTTCCATCCACACTCGCTTTCTCCAGGAAGCCTTATCTGATGGGCCTCCGTGACCCTGAGGTCGCTACCGTAACATCTGTCAGTCCAGCCCTGTGGGCCCCTCCACCCCAGCCAGGACTGATTTGCCCTCGTTGCTGTAATTCTGTAAGATGTAGGTACACGTGGAGGTTTACGTGCGTGTGCTCCACTTTACCTCTCAGATTCAGCGTTTGCTCAAGTAGGAGCCAAGAGTCCGCATCAGACCTGAAGCCCTGCGCCTGCTTTGGTACGAAGTGCTCTCACACCCACACCCAAAACTCTCATACCCTGTGTACCTATCTGTGTCTTGTCTATCAGAGTGGGAGTCCCTGAAGACGGGTCTTGTGTCCTTTTCTCCTCAGGCCCACTTTTACCGACCCCCAGTCTCAGCCTGGCACACAAAGATGGCTGTCCCCTGGCTCAGTGAGAGTGGGGTAGACATGAGGGATTGAGAGCCTGGAGCCCTCCAGGATCCCAGCCCCCAGTGGCCTCAGCCCTCTCACGTGGTGAAGGGCTGTTCCCACTTTTTTTTCTGATGCCAGAGGCCCTGCCTCTACTCCTAATCCTGGTCCCTCCTCCTCCCCTTTCGCTACCTCTGAGCAGGACTATGATCTTGGGACTAAGAGTGTCAGAACTAGAAAGGACTGTGGGGGACACTTCCTAGCAGAGTCCAGGCGAGCGAGGCTGCCCAGTGAGTGTCTGGTGGAGCCCTGACCTGTTGCCAAGGGGCGGAGTTTGCGGAGTCAACTTGAACTCCTCTCTCCTCCACGAAGAGAGGCATCCTTTCTCAGCCACCTCCTCTCTCAGCCACCGGCCCTCACTTCTCATCCTGGGGAACTGAGGCAACAGACAACTTTGGGGGCAGGAGAGGGAGCCACTCCTCTCACGCAGATGGGCTCGTGTTCTGAAGCCGTCCCCAGCTCCCTCCAGTCACCCTCGAAGGGCTGACCTCAGATTCCCAAGCGAACCTTCCCGGGTGTTTCCGGGAAAGAGGCAGGGGTGTCCAGGACGTGCGGCGGGGTCTTCCTCGAGGTGTGTCTGGAGGCCTGAGCTGAGCCATGACCCACAGCATGTCTGTGTGGTTCTGGGCCCTGTCGGCTGTGTCTCTCTGGAAAGGAGACTGTGAGTCTTTGGGGCCTTGTGTGTCCTTGTGTGTGTGTGTGTCTGCGTAGGCACCCGCTGCTCGTCCCTCAGGCACCTGCTGGTCAGTTACGCGGGACACACACACGGGTTGTGCCAGCCTGGAGTGGGGCTTCCGGCCCAGTGTTCCTGTTCCATTCACCCGGGGGGTTCTTACTGTCTCTGTGTCCTTATTTCAGACCAAGCCCCTTCCTTGTCCTTGATTTTGTCTTTGGCACTGTCCTGTTCCTCCTGGTTTGAGGCCCATCAGAACTAGGCGCCATTGCCAGGCCCGGTGGCGGGGAGAAGTTTGGGGTACAGAGACACTGAGCCCCACTTCTGCTCCATCCTCTTCAACCCCAGCCTGGGGGTGGGAGCCAGCAGAAGCCCCAGCCCCTCCAGAAACCTCCTGACTCCAGAAACTCTGGGGTGGAGACACTGGACCTTAGTCTCTCTCCTAAACCAACCAACCAACCAACCAACCAACCAAACAAACAAACAAACAAAACCCACAAACACAAAAATCAGTGGTGGTCTTTGGCCTTGGGCATTGAGGACCTATATGAAAGAAAAGCAGGGGAGCAGACATCAGGGACATCTTCACCTTGCTCAGGACAGGAGAGGGGCTGGGTTGGAGACTGTTGAGGGACATGGGGGTCCCTGGGAAGGAACCTGGCGTCTGACTTGCTGCAGGTCACGTGTGGTGGCAGTCTGTAGCAGAGCTGGGCCCTGAAGTCAGGCCCCTGGCTCCCAGTCGGTGCCTCTTGTTTGCTGGGACAAAATACCTCTGAGGTGATAGCTATGAGAGCACTCTTAGGCCGAGGGTGGTGGTGGGAGGGCAAGATGCTCCAGGAGGAGGGGCCCCGAAGGGTGGGGGTCCAGGAACTCAGGTCACTGCACAACTTTGATATTCTTATCCTCTTATCGTGGAGGGCAGCCATTTCCCCTCCACCCAGGGTCTGGAGCAGCAGTGGTCTGTTAAAGGAGCACCGTCTTGTTTCTGGCCATCTTGCCCTCCTCACTGCTGTCTCTTCAGACCCAGTGGGTGAAGGGCCCTGTTCTCTTTTTCTCCATCCCATTTAGGGGCCTGGGCTGGATCACAATTCTCAGGTTGAGGATCCTCTTTCCCGAACGAAAAAAATGCATGGCAATCTCCCTCCCCACTGACCCCTAGTCCATGCCAATCCTCTCTTGGCCCTTGAATCTGAGAGTTCCCTGAAGTGTGTGTGGGCCTGACCCTGAATGGGGGACCCAGAGAAGAGGCCCACGGCCTTCTGGGAAGGAGTCACTGGGTGATTCTTGGCCATGCATGCCACCCTTCCATCCTGCCCCCCCCCCCAAACTATTCCTCTTGATTCCAGAAACAAACCCACTGAGAGGCTCAGAGAACTTTGGGGAAAATGTGTGGCCTAGACCTAGTCCAACCCAGCCCCCACCCAGCCCCACACCCTGTTCCCCTCCCCCAGCCAGGGGCCCTGGGATGGGCAGCTTCCTGCCTTCCCCATGGGGAAAGCGGGGGTGGCATGCAGGTGGGCGGGCCCCGTGCCCACATCCGGTGGCTGCCAGAACCTCCCCTTGGAGTTTCTTTCCCTCCACTCCTCCAAGCCCAATGGCACGTATGCCCTGCCCTAGACCCTCGTCCTCATCACTGCTCTGCCCTGCCCTCCGATCCCTACAGGCCCCAAAGGAAGCATAAACACCCAGTCTAGCGCCAGCAGGCCCACCTGGCCCAATGGGGCCTCCGTACTGTGCTGAGGGCACAGGCCTGGGCTTCCACAGGCTGGGCCTGGGGGAGGGACGGCTTTGTGGGGTGCCGAGGCCTCTGACTATGTGAAGGATATTGTGATGTGCTGGCCTGGACCTCCCTTCACGCATCTGCACCGTTGTGGCCTCTCTAGGCAACACTTAGAGAGGAGCCATGGCTTGGTTTGAATGTCACTGCTGTCCCGAAGGGAACGGAGTTTTCTGGGCTAGGGTCAGGGGGCTGGGACTCAGAGAAAAGGTCCTTTTCTTGTGCTGCATTCGGAACCCTGTGTTCTGGGCACTCACCGAAGGCCCTGACAGGGAGACCTTATCTCCTAGAGTCACTAACCCAGTACCTTGTGTCAGTCCCAGGCTCTTGAACCATCCGCTGGACTTGGTGCCCTGGGGGAAGGGCAGGCCCCGGGGTCCGGGAAGCCACCTGCCCAAGGCATGTGAGATGGTCTCTTCAGCCCCCCTCCCGCCAATACCCAGCCTCGTCGCTGGTTTCCTGTCAGTCTGTCCTCCCCAGGGAGGGGAGGGGCGCGCTAATCTCCGCTGCGGTGTGGGGGCGGGCTCCAAGACCGTTGGGCGCCCTGAGATCTGGCCCACGTGGCCTCGGGGTTATAAGCCCTGCCCGCCCTGAAGGGAACCCCACTTAGGAGCCTGGAGCACAAGGCTTGCTCCCCTGGGCCTTGCAGCACCAGGTAAGGTTCTGAACCTTCACTTCAGCCCCAACCGGGGCTCCTCAACTCTTAGCTTCGAGGCGTGATGAGGGGTTTGGGTTGCAGGCCCTGGGTGGAGATCCTCTGGGGAGGGACTTTGAGAGCTTGGGTGCCAAGGCTTACTAGCAAAGCTCTAGGCAAAGAGGTGCAATAACCCTCAGATCTATCGGCTTTCGGCTTTTCGTGGCGGGAAATCAAAATCCTGGGCCTCGACTTCCCGCTAGACAAGGAACGTGAAATGACTCCTGGCCCCAGATGAAGAAAGGAGGGGTCCTGGGTTTCAAGCGACAAGGGCCAGGGAGCAGGGTGAGGACAGCAGGGGGTGGGTGGAGGCTGAAAAGTGGGACTCCGGCTCATCGAGGAGCACTAAAATGTCTCCCTCCACCCAACATGGCCACCATCTCTGTTGTGTTAGCCTTGGGCTTCTGTCTGGGCAGCTGCTGGGTGGTGAGGGACTCAGGGCCCTGGGCTGGTGAGGACGCTGGGGACAGAGGCCTTGGTGGGAGGAAGCTGTGGCTGCCTCAGTTGGACTCTGGAGGGCAGATAGTGTGGCTGGAAGGGGTCACCCGGGGAGGGGGTCAGAACTGGGGTCAGAACCAGAGGAGCTATGGTCTCTACCTGAGTGTTTCCAGAAGTGGGGGGATGGGGTGGAGCCGCAGGGGGAAGGGAAGAGGGAACCAAAGAGGAAGTGGGGGGAGGGAGGGAGGGGAGGCAAGGACTGGCGCCATGCTGAGTCACCGCCCACAAGGCCCAGAGCAGACCCTCTGGGGGCCGTGGGGTCGGGTGGTAGGGTCTTAGGGAGCCACAGGGAGGGCTGGGGGCTCTCGAAGCAGGAGTCAGGAGGAGCGGGCGGCCTGAAGAGTCCTCGCAGACGGACAGACAGACAGTGCAGTCACCCATAAAGTAGAAAGCACTACTAACAGCACTGGAGGGTGTAGTGTTTCCTACTTTATGGATGAGTGTACTGTGGGCTTCGGAGACCACGCCGCCGCCGCCCGCCGCCGTCGTCCTCCACGCTCGGGACCGTGTGCCACAGGTGAGCCCCTCAGGTACCCTCCCCTCCCCCCCCCCAGCCCAGACCCCTGAAAGGCCTCCAGCGTCCCCCATGGCGCTGGCCCTCCTGGTTGCGGCCAACCAGGAAAAGCCCACGTGAGCTTCTCTGCCGCGCAGAGGTCTGGCAGGGCTGCCCATCTGGACTGGCCCCGCCATGGAGCAGCCCCGGCGTGGGGGCCCAGCCGCAAGCCCACAGATGCCAGGACGAGGAAGAGGCTGGAAAGGAGGGTAGATGGAGGGGAATGGCGGGGGTGGGGGGGGGAGTGCCAGGGGTCCCAACACTAATAAAGAATGGACTCTGCTTCTGTTTTGTCTGAGACTTTGTTGTTGGGGTTGGGGGCGCTGAATGGGCTTAGCGGGCACCTGGATGGGGTGGGCACACAGAGGGGCTGGGAGGGAGACTCACTCACTCTCTTGAGAGATAGGGGTTTGGCCCTGCCTGTGAGACCAGAAGAGAGCTCTGGGCCTGGGAAGGAAGGAGGGGATGGGGTGCGGGTTGGCGGGGGGCGGTGGAGCGGTGAGACCTCCCTGCAAAGCTAGGAAAGGGGGCAGGACAGGGAGCGGCAGGGCTAGGAGGGGCCCTCCGACTTTGTTCCCTGCTCTGGCCCTGCCCTGCCCTCCACTCACTTTCCACACCCCTAAACTGAAAGTGGCCTACCTCCAGTTCTAATCTAAGGAAGTCCCCTGGGTCCTTGGTAGTCTAAGAATTGGGTAACTGTGGCACACACACAAAGCATCTTGTACATAAACGAGGGCACAGATACTAACACACAATATATATACACACCATCATGCATGTGCATTTCCACACAAGGACCCCCTCACCCTTGCCAGCAACACACATGGACAGCGACATATGCATGGGACGTGCTTGGCATGTCAATCAATGACAGAGATATACACACCCTCAGGACACATACATATGCAATAGTATACACAGATGCAACACCATAAACACACACGGGGTGTGCTACACATAGAGGAGCATACAAATACACACACGGTGGGAGTCACGTCATAAGCACATTGGTTCCACACACATATGTGTCTACACATTCCCACATGGTTATCCATATACAGTAGATACATGGTGGCATATATATCTACATACATAGATCTAAATAAAATCATGTCATTGTCATTACACATGTGTACATGACTGCACGAGAGTGTGTCATATATTGCGAAGTGTCCAAGGACGGCATGCGTCTACATGTACTGACATACATGTCATAACCCTATACTCACAGTCATAACCTCACAAACACATAATAGCACACATATATGCATGCATGTTTCTGTGTACATACGTAGACTAATACAACGGCCCCCTCCCGTGTATACAGAGATAAATACATGCCTATTCCATACATGCGTACTAAACACACGCGTGCAAATAACGGCATGCCTACGTGCCCGCTCATAAACATCAGCAGCATACACGTCGTGGTGCACATACTGATGTACATACTACTTTAAGGAAGTGAGGATACCACCCCCTCCCCATGTACCCCCCCGCCCCCGCAGTTTCATCCGCTCCGCCTGGGTGGAGCCCACAGTCGGGGGCTCTGGGGCGCAGAGCCGCGGTTGCTGTTCTCCAGGGCGCCACACGAGGGCCCCCAACCTCGGCGGAGACTGGCTTGTGTGCAGATGGACTTAGTCCCGGGTTCGGAGGGGACAGGGGCTGCCTCCCCGAGGCCCCTCCCAACACCCCTGTTTCTGGGACTCCATCTAGGCCCCTGCCCCCACATACAGGTCGACTCGTGGGTAGGGGAGTTCCCATGTCCTTGTCCCCAAAAGCCATCTTCCCATAGCACAAAGGCCTGAGGCTAGACAGAAGATGAACTTCCTTGCAGTTCAGGGCAAAGCCAGCCCAACAGGCAGGCCATGTGGTCTCCCCGGCTGGCCCAAGAGGGCCAGGTTGCCCCCAGAACGAAGTCTGCCAGGAGGAAGCCAAAGCAATTCCAATTTCTACCTCTGTCCCTGTTCCTGTCTTCCTGTTCTCATTCTTTTGATTTCTCTCTCTCTCTCTCTCTTTGTTTCATCTCAAATCCCATCTTTTCTATACCTATCCTTCTCCACGGCTGGCTCTGTCTTACCGCCTCCTGTCTCTGTCTCTACTGGTCTCGGGCTGGGGCCGATGTGGGGAGGACCATCTGCAGTCCCCTCGCTTCTGTACAAGGAAGGTGCAGGGGCGTGTGGGGACGAGGGGTGGGAGGCTACATGTCGGGGGCACTGGGCTGGGATCCCGTGAGGAAGCAGCTCTTCCTTCTGTCCCGACCCTGCCTGCTGGTCCAGCCCACCAGTCCAGCGCCATCACCATGGAAACCAGCAGCCGACTTCCTATTGGTGGGCGGGAGAAGAGGGGGAGGGGAGGGCTGGCTCTCCCCTGTTCGCGCCCCCCCCCCATTCCGAGTCTCAGCCCTCCTCTGCACCCACCATCTCGGGGCTCCCGGACCGTAGGGGACCCCTGCAGTCCCCAGAGCTGAGGTCAGCAGGGACAGAGACTATGAGGCAAGCGGCCCACCGACCCAGGCCTCCTTAGGACCAGCCGACCGCCCAGCGAGCGGGAAAGCAGCAAGCAGCAGCAGAGAGGGGGCAGGAGATAAAGGACCCCAGCGGACGGTTGAGGATCACCCCAGCAGCTCCTGCACACCCCAGCCAGGCTGAGGGTCGTGATGGATGGCCAGACTCGCAGACGCTGACGGACATACAATGACACCGTTGCACACAGCTGCACGACGCTGAGCGGCTTGGATACAACCAGTGACAGCATCACACGCTGCCACAGCCCTGCAACACGGACACCCCCACACACAGAGAAACAACCGGTAACTACGAAACAGGCACAGTGACACGCAGAACCACTACCCCCAACACACACGAGTGGGGGCATCGGTCCTCCAAACACACACAAGGCAGCGCTGCTCGGGACGCACGGAGCTGGAGACACACGCCGACCCTCACCCGGGCGCTACTGGTGGTGGCCTCTGCCATCCGCCCTGCCCCCGCGGGGACACCCTCGCGCGTCCACACACCCGCGCACACACACAGCCACGAGCAAACATAGCTCGCATACCCCCAGCTTCGGCTCTGGCAGCTCCGACTCCTGCAGCCTCCTTTGTGGGTGAGGAAGAACGGCCAACCTCGGATGGAGCCTCGGTGAAGCCAAGAGCTCAGAGAGGACAGGGTCTGGCCCGGCATGACCCTCGCCAGTCCCTCCGCTTGGCTGGGTCATGTCCCCCGGCCCGGGTCCTGGGGCCTCTTGGCAGTATCATGGAGCAACTGACACCCCTCCCACGGCTGGGGGACCCCAGAGCCATGGAGCCATGGGCCCTGCCCGCCTGGCAGAGCTGGACTCCGGGCCAGGGGCACGAACCTGGAGGTGCGAGCCCAAGCATTGCTGATACTCCGGAAGCTCTGCAGGGTGGAGGGCTGAGGCCCGAGGAGAGCTCTGAGCCTGAGGGAGCCCAGAGCCCTGGGGCTATGGGGGGCATTGACGCCGAAGGAACCAAAACTGGGCTGCCCGGCCTGAGGCACCAAGCAGCCGGCTCCAGACCCAGCTGCCCGAGGCTGGAGGATGAGGAGGTGGAGGCTCTCCCTAAGGTAAGGGAGCTGGGGTCTACGTGGGGGTTGGGGGGGCTCTCATGATGCCCTCCAGCCTGGGCGTGATATGCAACCCCACGGCCCGTGTCTCTTTTCCTGGCCTGTCTCTGTCTGGGGGTCCTTCTCTGTGACTGTGTGCCATGCCCTCTCTGGGCAGGAATCTCAGGGGCTCCATTTTTGCTGTATGTCTGTCCTTCTGACTCTCAGCCTGTCCGCTACATCTGGCCCTGCCCCTACCCCTTCCCTCTGTGTGTCTCTCTCTGATGGTCTGTCTGTCTGTGTCTCCTCCTCCGAGAGTCTCTGTCCTTGGGGGCTGGAGGATCCGGGGGGTGGGGGTGGTGGGGGTTGTGGAGGTGTATGATGGAATCAGAGTTGAGGGGAGGGGGCTCAGTACTGGGCTGAGCCATGTAGGACAAGGTTTGGGGTAGATGTGAGCAGCTTCCTATAGAAGATGGAAGGACCAGGGCTTTGCGGGAAGGAAAGGGGACACAGGGCCCATAACGAGCCTGGAGGGGTGGGGCTGGGAGCTCTGGCTGGCATTTCCCAGGAAGAGATGGGCAGAGACAGACAGAACTGGGGACTAGCAGAGAGGGTCCCAGGACTCGGGGAGGCCAGCGTGGGTCCCTTCTTGGCCTCCTATGCTCATCTCGGAAGGCCTGGGACATGGGGGAGAACCTTCTCATCTCCATGTCTCCCTAGACCGTTGGCGGGCAGGATGCTTCCATAAGGGGGGCTTTGACTGGGGAGGGTGTGTTCCTGGGGTGCTGTACCCTGTCCTTTGCCATGCCAGGGCAAGCTGAACGTGGGCTGCGGGGACAGGCCCAATCCGGAGCTGCTGAGGGCCCTGGGGGAGCTGCAGCAGCGCTGTGCCATGCTTAAGGAGGAAAATCAGATGCTGGTGAGGCTTGGAAAGCAAGTCCCGAGTCCTGGTTGGAGCTGGGGGAAGGCAGACTCAGACACCCCAGCCCTCTGCCTCAGCGTCCTCCTCATCCCATAAACTATGCCTCCAAGTGGGGGCTACATGGAGGTGATATGACCCCAAGACCCAGAGAGGGTGAACCCCTATCTTGAGTTGCCAAGGACCCCACTGTGAGCCCAGGGCTCTAACCCACGTCCTGGATGGTTAGGATTGGGTCCGTGGGGCAGTCCCCACATGCCCCAATTCTGGCTGACCCCTTGTCAGAGGAAGAGCAGCTTCCCTGAGACAGAGGAGAAGGTGCGGAGGCTGAAGCGGAAGAATGCCCAGCTGGCGGTCATTGCCAAGCGCCTGGAGGAGAGGGCCCGGAAGCTGCAGGAGACTAACCTGAAGGTGGTGAGGATGGGAGGCTGCCGGATGGAGGCGGGGTGACCAGGGAGAGAGGGGAGCCAGGCCGGGTCCGAGGGGGTGGGGCTGAGGAGGCGTGGACTCCTAGCTCCCAGGGGAGCAGGAAGCCAGGGGCCAAGGGCTAGGCAGGGCAAATGCCGGCTGGGCTAGGAGGCCAAGGGTTTCTGGAATTACCGGAGGGAGGGCAGAGCTGGGCAGGGAGTTCCTGAACAGGCAGGGAGCAGGTTTCTGGATTACCACGTGCTGGTGCTGGCTGCCACCTCCCGCTGAGCTCATCTCCGGGTGCAGAGCTGGTGGGGGCAGGGATGAAGACCCATGACAGAGGCAGCCCTGAATTAGCAGCATCCTTTGGGCCTGAACTAGGATGTGGAGGTAACCCCCTCAGTCCTGTCTGAGGATTTGCGGGGATGGAGTCAAGTGAGGCTAGCGGTCCCCTAAAGCCCCCAATACAGGGTGGAAGCAGGAGGCAAAACTTCCAGGTTTTCATCCTTACCCCTCCGTTGAGAGGAGCTGAGGAGTGGGAGAAGTGCCCCAGCCCTCAGATGATCGTTGGCCTTACCCCTCCTCTGGCCAGGTGAGCGCCCCTGTGCCGCGACCTGGGGCCAGCTTGGAGCTGTGCCGGAAGGCCCTGGCCCATCAGCGAGCCCGGGACCTCAGTGAGACAGCCAGCGCCCTGCTGGCTAAGGACAAGCAGATCGCTGCCTTGCAGCGGGAGTGCAGGGAGCTGCAGGCCAGGCTCACCCTGGCTGGCAAGGTGCGAGGCCCTGGTCACCCCTTCCTGATCAGCCCTACACGGGGGCCGCCTGCCTGGCTTGTGGGATGTGGACGAGATGTTGATGAGATGCAAATGAAGCGGGAAGGTGGAAGCTGCTGGGGAGTAGGTTCCCCTGGCAACGGCCCAGGTGGGAGCTGGGAGAAGGAGCCTGAACTGAAGGGGGTGGAGCCACGAGTCCCAGACCTGGGAATTTCTGTTCTCCAGGCTTCGGGCTGTATGCCAGCGGGTCTGGCTGGATGAATCCACACATACCTCACACTTGTGTGAGGCGATGTTCACAAGGCACTTAGCACAGTGCCGGGCACACCGTGAGTGCCCAGTAAATAAGTCACTGTGACCGCACACGGGCTCGCGGAAGCATGTGGCCACATACGCGTGCACCTCTGACCAGGCCTGTACGCAGGGGAGGGTCTGCACGTTCCCGCGCGTCGGAGCTCCTCCAGCAAGGGGAAGGGCGGGCTCTGCCGGGGATGGCGTGGGGCGGGCCGGGGCTACGCCTGACTCCCCTTCTTCTTGTCCCCCCAACCCCAGGAGGGTCCCCAGTGGCTCCACGTGCGGGACTTCGACCGGCTGCTGCGCGAGTCCCAGCGGGAGGTGCTGCGGCTGCAGAGGCAGATCGCCCTGCGCAACCAGCAGGAGCCGCCCGCGCCGCCCCGGCCCCCGGGCCCCACGGCCCCGGCCAGAGTAGGGGCGCCCGCCCCCGGGGCCCCGGGAGAGGTGAGCTCCGGCGCAGGGGCAGGCGTGGGGGCGTCTGGGGTGGGGGCGGGGCTGGGGCGGCTCCAGGATCTTCCCCCTACACGACACTCAGAGTCCTGAGGACCCGCCGGTGAGGTGCGCTCTCCGAGGGCCCGGGAGCTTCCCCGATCCCGGAGGAGAGGGTCGGCCGTACCTGCGCCGCGCCGACCCCGGCCATTCGGGGTCCGCCCTCCGCAGGCCTGCGCCCCGCCGCCCCTGCCGCGCCGCAGTGGTACGGCCCGGCCGCAAATCCCCGGTTGCCCTGGCAGCCGCCCGGGGCCCAGCCCGCGCCGCCGCCTCCCGCCGCCGCCGCAGCGCGGGGACGCCCCCTTTAGCGCCCGCTTGGTCCGCCAGGCCCGGCCCCGGCCCCCCGGGGGTGGCGGTGCGTCCGCCTCGGCTCCAGGTACGGGCGACCCTCGCTGGGCGCTGGGCTTAGGCAGCCGCTGTCGCGAGAGCTTGGGACCCTACCCCGGACTCCCAGAGCTTAGAGGTCTGGCTCCATTCTCTCTACTTGGGCGGCCCCAGGTTCACCTCCTTCTGGGAAGAGGGGTGGCAGAAGGGGCTCCATAGCGACCAAGGCCTCCGGGCGGGGGGTGCTCCTCGCTCAGATTTTGCCCCTCTGCCTGGCCCAGGGAGGGAGATGCACCTCCCATCAAGAGCTGCCCTCCCCTGGAGTTTGCATAGATAAATCTCAAGTGCGACAGGGTGGGCTTGGGGGAAGCTAGGACGAGGTTCTGGCCAGGCTTGCAGTGCTCTAGGCAAAGCCCCAGCGTGGATGATCCAGAATTCCAGCTCTGGGAGCACCACATCCCGGGGGGGGGGGGCCCAGGCAGTCTCCCAGCTCTCTGCCAGTCAGCGAAGGACACCCAGGACGGTTATTGAGTGCAGAGCAGGGCTGCTGTTGGAAGCTAAAAAGGGAAAGCTTTGGCCTGGATAAGGGACACATCTCCCAGGGCACTCATGGGTCTCAGGATCTCAAAGCAGTATGTCTGGAGGACACAGGGGTGCTGCCTCTGCACTTCCACATCAGCTGGAGATGTGTGCAGGCAGCCGGCCCCCTCCCTCCCCTCTTGGGCAGGGATGGCTTTGCTGACTGTGAGATGGGGTGGGAAGCTGCCACACACAGGCCGGGTGGGGGGGGCAGGCTGCCCCGGGGGGCCCTATTCTCAGGTGCCAGCCCCCATCCCTGGGCATTTCCAGGCCACGGCCCAGGAGGATGTGGAGAACCCACCCGCGCTCCTAGGGGAGCCTGAGAGACAGCAGAGGGTGCAGCAGCTGGTAAGTCCCAGGTCAAGGGCTGGAGGCGACCAGCTGTGGCCAGGTCTGCCTTCCCACATGAGGAGCCCTTGGTTCTGACCCCACAGGAGTCAGAGCTCAGCAAGAAGCGAAAGAAATGCCAGAGCCTGGAACAGGAAGCCCGGAAAAAGCAGAGGCGATGTGAGGAGCTGGTGAGCTCCCCAGGGCCTCCCCAAGGCCAGCCAGGTGGTGGGCTCCCTCTCAGCTCTGCTCTCACCCCCTCCTATCCTTCGGGGCTCTCCTGCCCTGCCTGGCACAGGGTCCGGGGGGGGGGGGGAGGAAGGCCTTGTCTGGGAGGGCCAGGTCCTCTGTGTGGGGAGAGGAGGCGTGTGGGTGCTGGGCTCCCTCCCCAGAGCTCCCCTGGTTTCTCAGGAACTGCAGCTGAGAGAAGCCCAGAATGAGAATGCCCGCCTCGTGGAGGAGAACTCTCGGCTCAGTGGGAGAGCCACGGAAAAGGAGCAGGTAGCCACTCTGCGCATGTGCTGTGGGGCCTGGGCTTCTGCTGGAGCCCTGGTCCGTGGGCACGGGGCTGTCTTCTCTGCCCCCTGCACTGGGCTAGAGTATGAAGGGTACTGCTTCTCTGGCGAGGAAGCTGCTGGGACAAGGTGGACACACCTAGCTCCCTGCCCCTCCCCCCTCTCCAGGTGGAGTGGGAGAATGCAGAGCTGAGGGGCCAGCTCCTGGGGGTGACGCAGGAGAGGGACTCGGCCCTTCGCAAGAGCCAGGGCCTGCAGAGCAAGCTGGAGAGCCTGGAGCAGGTGCTGAAGGTGAGGAGACTATGGACGTGGGGGGAGGGTCTTGGTCCCTGGCACAAGGAGAAAGTGGGACAAGGAGAAAGTGGTAGAATGTGCCCTATGTGGGGCAATGGGGTCTGAGGTCCAGTCCTGGCGCCGCCAACCCCTGCGCTTCTCTGGCCTCGGTTTCCTTTTTAACAGAGGGTATCTGGAAGCCATAGGGTCTGAGGCTCACTCACCTTAGAGCTACAGAAACGGTGGGCGGGGGGGGGGGAGGCCCTGGCCTTGACCCAGGGTCTTGTGTTTTAGCACATGCGGGAGGTGGCCCAGCGGAGGCAGCAGCTGGAGGTGGAGCATGAGCAGGCCCGGCTCAGCCTGCAGGAGAAGCAGGAGGAGGTCCGGAGGCTGCAGCAGGTGGGGGCCCGGGGGAGGGAAGGGTGGTAGGCCGCCGGAGCCCTGGGTCATCCACTGGCCCAATGAGCTTTTCCTGAGCACCCGCTGAGTACCAGGTTCTGTGCTAGGCACTGGTCCTAGACCAATCAGCAAATAAGCAGATGCTTGAGTGAGACGACCCTAGTCACTGATGGGCCCAGCGGGGGACGTGAACAGGGTGATATGACAGCGTGACAGGGATGGGGCCAGGGGCCACTTTAGAGAGGCCGGTAGGGAAGGCCTCTAATACCTTAAGGGTGAGAAGGAGCCCGCTGAGGAGCGCTCCAGGTGGGAAAATCTAAGTGCAAATGCCCTGTGGCAGGAAGGAGTGTGGGGTCCAGACCAATGTGGCTAGAATACAAGCACAGGAATTAGGCAAGAGCCAGGTCTTGTCAGGCCTTAAAGAAGAGTTTGGATATTTTGTTCTCTGAGCTGTTGGAAGGTCCCAAGCGGGGAGATAGCATGATCTGATTCGTCATTTTAGAAGATCACTTGAGCAGCCCTACGGAGGAGGGGTTGGGGGAGTGGGCGAGGGGGCAGGCGGTCGGGCTGGTGTCGAGGCTCCTGCCGGAGATGATGTCCGTCTGAGCTAGGGTGCAGGCAGGGCAGGTGGAAAGGGGGAAGATTTGAAATATATTTTGGAGAGAGAATTGACAAGGCTCCATAGGATTCTAGTAGAGCTTCTGCTCCTTTCAGTCTACCCTGAGGGACAGCCCTGAGGAGGTGAAGGATGAAGGGGCAACAGGTGTGAGAGTTAGGGAGTCCCGAGTCCTGAGTTCGATTTTGGCTAAGTTTGGGGTGTGTGTGAAACATACACGTGGACGTGTCCATAGACAGTTGGATCTGCGGGTCTGGAATCATGGGGAAGTTGGTCACGGAGGTTTCGGAGTCATCCGTGTGACTAGATGGGACCCTTGGGAGAGAGTGAAGGGTGTAAAGTGGGCCCAGCCCTGTGCCCTGCGGCTCCCTAACATTTAAAAAAGACAAAAGGCAGGGAGCAGGTGCAGGAGGCTGAGAAGGAGCGTCCCAAGAGGTAGGAGGGAAACCCAGAGGGTGGATGTCCCAGAAAGAGAAGCAGTGTCAGCCTTGCCTCGCCTTGACACCGTTACCTTCTGACCTGAGGTATGGTTCCGGGCTGGGAATTTGGGGGGGCAGGGAGGAGAACCCTCCCCCTCCCCCTTCCCAGCTCCCCTTTCCTCTTCTCCCCCCCTTCCCCTCTTTCTTCCCTCCCTTTGCCCCTGCTGCCCCTCCTCTGTCTGTCCCCCTTTAGCCCCTCCCCTGGCCCTCATCCCTCCCCTCCAACATTTTGCTTCCTCTTCCCTGTAGGCCCAGGTAGAAGCCAAGAGGGAACATGAAGGGGCCGTGCAGCTGCTGGAGGTAGGGTCCCTGCAGGTGACCAGTGGCAGCACCAGTCTGGGGGGGGGAAGGCGGGGAAGTTCAGAGAGAGCTGGAATGGACTCTGTGGCTGTGGGGGGTGTGGGGTTGCAGGAGGGGCCCTTAAATGCTCCAGAGCCTAGGGAATTCCCTCCACCATTGGCCTACTTGTCAGGCAAGGGCACCCCTGGGCAGGGGCTCCTGGGTCTGGTGGCAGCGGTCTTCCCCACTGCCACCCACCCCCAGAGGCCCCCTTCACCCTGAAATATCCTTCCGTTTAGGAACTGCCCAGTCAGTCCAGGGAGCCGACCAGGTAGTGTCCACTTGGGCCCTTTCTCCCTCCCTCCCTCTCTGTGCAATGACCCGCAGGGTGAGCAGTTCTAACCTGTCCTCTGTGCTTTCCTTTCCTGCCACAGTCGACCCTGGATTCCATGCAGGTACAGCCCCCCGCCCCCACCCCCCACCTCCCTGGGCTGTCCTCTCCCCTACGCCTCTCCAGGCTGGCTGAGCTGCGTCTCCTTCCTCAGGTCCAAGTGGCCCCAGCTCTCATGTCCAACAGAGGAGGGTGTGACTGGTAGCAGAGACCCAAGACTGTGTAGATGGGCTGGGATTCCTGCAGGACATGTGGGCCACCTCCTCGACCCAGACCTGCCGCAGTGCCTGGCAGACATGGGGCCGTCCTTCCTCTAAAACCTAGCCACTCAGACCATGAGGAAGTTCATCACCAGTCTAACCCAGGATCCTCTTGATCTTGGCCAGGGGAGAGGCCCCAAATGTTGGGACTAGAGGCCCCAAATGTTGGGACTCTCCTGAAACCTGAGAAAAAAATTCTTTTGAGCATTGGCTCCTTCCTGCCACAAAGATGTCCCTAGTTCCTGTGTGGGATCTCTCTTGAGGGTAGGGATTTGGGTCACTGACTGTGGGAGGGTGACAAGCAGCAGAGCCGAGGAGACTCCTGAGGAGGGACCAGAAGTGGAGCTGGGAGTGGGCGCCATTCCTTTTGGCCTAGAAGCAACTAGAAGCAGGAAGTGCCACTGCCTGGGGTGTGAGGGTGTGCTGAGTGGGAGGCGGGCCCCCCACAGGCCTGGTACCTCCCCCCCCCCCCCCCCCCCCGGCTCAGACAATACTAAGGCAGTGGGACAGCAAGGCTGAGGGCTGGTGCCCCGGCCTAGGGCTGGGCGGATATGAGCTGAGGCCTGCTCTGGGCTCCTCCTGTGTGGACATGGCACAGGATGGGACCAGGCAGCTTTGCTGGGCCTGGTAGCTTAGGGGAGGTCTTGGCCCAGGTCCGGGTTCGAGAGCTGGAGGAGCAGTGCCGCACCCAAACAGAGCGCTTCAGCCTCCTGGCACAGGAGCTCCAGGCCTTCCGCCTGCACCCCGGCCCCTTGGATCTACTCACCTCTGCCCTGGGCTACAGTACCCTTGGGGACCACCCCCCACCCCCCTGCTGCTGCTCTACTCCCCAGCCCTGCCGGGGATCCGGCCCCAAAGGTAAGGTGGACCCTAGTGACATTAGTCTGGAATCCCCAGGCCTGGAGCTTTTGTATAGAGCAGAGCGTTCTGAGTCAGAGAAGGCTAGCAACTCACCCAAAGTCACACAGCAAATTAGAGCCAGGCCTGGCTGGAGCAAGGCTCTGACGGGGGAGAAATGAGCTCACAGGAGTGGCTCTCCTGGAGTCTGGCGAGGCGTCTCGGCCACTGCTCCTCTCCTCCAGCAAGACTGTGTGGTCATGGCTAAGCGCTGGGCCCTAGGACCCAGCAGCTGACAGGATGGGCTTGTGAAGAGCTGGGCCAGGCATCAGTCAGATCTGGGGGCCCCAGCCCCCTCTCACTTACCAGCCCACATGATTTTGAGCATGCTGCTAAACCTCTGTGGGCTTTGTTTTCCTAAGCTCTAAGACGGGAAAAATTCAGTGCACCTCATCAAGCTGCTCTGAGGATCATGTGAAATAATATATGTAAATCATCTCCACCTCTATGTAGTAAGTTTCCCTCAAATGTCTTCCTCTGAGAAGGAACCGTGGCTATGGAGGGCCTGACCCCCCTATCGAGCGGCCCCATCCTTGCTCCCTAGTCCCTCCTCAGGCCACAGACCCCACATGCCATCTTCTCTTTAGACCTTGATCTCCCTCCGGGCTCCCCTGGGCGCTGCACCCCAAAGTCTTCTGAGCCTGCCCCTGCCACTGTTACCGGGGTCCCTCGAAGGACGGCCAAGAAGGCAGAGTCCCTCTCCAACTCCTCTCGCTCTGAATCCATCCACAACAGCCCCAAGTCATGCCCCACGCCCGAGGTCAGTGCTGGGGAGGGGTCTGGGGAATGGGGGGGTGGCCCTGTCCTCCTCTGGGGTCCCCAGGAGTTGGGTGGCTGCTGGCCATGTGGGGGTCGCAAGTTGGGAAGTGGAGCCAGGCCCTGGGAGAGAAGGACCTGTGGATTCCTTGATGGGCAAGGAGCTCAGGTGGAGCCTGCCCTGCCCCCCAGGGCTCCAGCGCTCTGCTTTGGGGCTGCCCAGTCCCACCCGTCTAGAGCTCACAGAGGCCCCAGAGTCCCCAGCTGGATGGAAGGAGACGCATTGGCGCCAGGATCCGTATAATGAAACTGTTCATGCGAGTGTCTGTAGCAGAAGCAGATGGTTGTGTGGGAAAGGACGCAGGTTCTGGGGTTCACATCCCAGCTCTGTCTTAGGCGAGCCTCTGACCTTTTCTGGGCTTTGGTTTCGTTGTCTGGATTTTGGAGCTAATAAAACCTGCCTTGTAATGTTGTCCTGAGGATTACATGAAAAAATAGAAGGAAGAGCACTGCAGGGCACAGAATAGATGCTTAACGTGCGGCAGCTATTTTCATTACCAAGTGCTTGATCACCTTGTCTCTCCTCTCTAGGAGGGGCAAACCCCAAACCCCAGAAATGGGGGGCACGGCAGGTCGGAAGCAGCCCTGCTGTCCAAGGTTGTGGAAAGCGGTAGAACCCAGCCCCGGCCTCTACTGCCCCCTTGTGGGCTAGAACGACGGTGCAGGCTTTGGCGCAGTGATCGGAGGGGCCGCCGGGTCTCCCCGCTCTGGACCCTCCTTGCAGGGACTTCTCATGTCTCTGCCTCCTTGCCTCCAGCTCTTCCCAGTTGGAGTGCTTTGCCGTATTTTTCCCTTAAGGAGACAAACTGCCATTGGTCGCCCCCCACACACTGGTGTGGCTGGCTTCTTCTCCGATGGGGAAAGCGGTCTTACTTACTGGGCGGGTGCAGCAGAGGCCCTGGCTCAGGAGGGATCCAGGTTGTTCTCACTCCCCTTTGCTAGGGCAGCGGGGCTCTGCCAGGACCTGCGGGCTCGGGTGCTGATTTAGGAAACATCGGGGATCATTGCTGCTGGCCTTGTCCGGCAGGTGCTCTCTCTCCTCAAAGCAGCGCAGGGCCCTCTGACTCATCCTGGAAACCTGCCTGCTTTGCCATTGGCCCCTTCTGTTTGCCCACAGGTGGACACGGCCAGTGAGGTGGAAGAGCTGGAGGCAGACAGTGTCTCCCTGCTCCCAGCGGCACCCGAGGGCAGCCGGGGAGGAGCCAGGATCCAGGTCTTCCTAGCGCGCTATAGGTGGGCACCTGCCCCTGCTCCCCGTTTCCCTAGGGTTTCGGGTGTGTGGGAGGCAAGGACCAGGTGAAGAAGACAGAGGCCTCTGGAGGGGGCGGCAGCGGTACGGGGATCCTGGTTGGACATGTCCTCTCGGCCTGTTTGGGCCGGGCGGGCGCAGTGAGCGCTCTCCTTGGCTAAGGGTGGACCACCAAGTGTCCACAAAGGCCTAGTACAGTGGGGGAGAGGAGACGGGGCATGGAGGCAGGGGATGTAGGTCACCGTCGTCTTCCTCCTCCGCACCTCCTTCAACAGCTACAACCCGTTCGAGGGCCCCAATGAGAACCCAGAAGCGGAGCTTCCTCTCACCGCCGGCGAGTACATCTACATCTATGGCGACATGGATGAGGATGGCTTTTTTGAAGGTAGGGAGGTGGCGGCGCTGTTCTGTCCGTCCCCTGCCTCTAAGTTCCTCTCCCAAAGACCTCCCCCCCCGACCCTCCCCCCAGCCGGCTCAGCCCACTAGAACTTCTCCGACTCCGCTAAAAAGCAACGCGTGGGGAAGGGACCTAGGAAAGGGGGCAGCTGGTCTGACCACAGATCTGCCCCAAGCAGGGCAGAGCAGGGCCTGCCACATCCGGATGATGGATGGCGTCGTAGGGAATCTGGGCTAACTTTGCTTTTGTGCTGCCAGACAGGGCAGGACGGTGCTTAACTCTAGTGACATCAGAGTCGGGCGCGTGGCGGAGATCTGACGCTGGACTCCAGTCGGGCGCAGGGAGGAGGAATCAGGGTCCAGAGCCCGGGAAAGGGGGTTAGGAAGTAGTCAGCAGGTGTCTGGGCCCGGGCAGGGCGTGGGCTTCAGGGCAGCTCTCCAGGGTCCGTGGGGAGCTCAGGCAACAGAGCGGCTGCCCCGTGACTGAGACCAGGCAACAGGGCAGGGCCTGCCCAAGAAACGGTCTCGGGAGACTCCCCAGGTAGCCCTGGTACCTGGGCTGGGAGAATGACGCTGTGCCGACACTGGCTTGTGGTGCAGGCAGGGCAGGGTGAGGACCATAACCACGGATGGAGATTTAGCAAAGAAGTCAGGTCTGAATCCATAAGGCCCAAAGCTTGGGGTTTGGAAGGCTGGGTCTTCGAGTCCGCTCAGCATGCCTTCCCCGGGCCCGGCGGCTGGTCTTTGAGTAGCTGCCGTGAGTGATGGTGAACAGCTAAACTCCCCAGAGATGTGCATAACAGAAGTGGGATTAAATATTTTCCAGAAAAACGACTTTTTAAATGTAAAAAACCCCAGAGGCCACACCTTTTCTTGGAGGGGGGCAGCCAAAACACAAATAGTAACTAACCACAAATTATTAGAATTTGAACTGTCTGATCTGGGATAGACTTAAAGGCCTGGAGACAACTGAGCCCAGGATACCCCCCACCCCCCGTCAGACCTTTAGCTACGTGACGGCTTCGTCTATGTCTGGTGCCGCCTGGACCACTGTCCGCGGTTCCAGCTTCGGGAACGTGGACCTGGCTCTGGTGGGGGCTCCAGCGCCAACCTCTCTGGGCAGTAGATGCGCTTGGTTGGAAGGCTCCTACCTTCCCTGTCCCATTCCTTAGCGTCGTGCTCACACTGATGTCCTCAGGCTGCCCGACCAAATTACTGACTGGCTGGCTTAAAACAACGGAAATGCAATCTCTCACACCCCTGGAGGCCAAACGTTTGAAATCAAAGAGTTGGCAGGGCCACGCTCCCTCTGGAGGCCCTCTGGGAGACTCCATCCTCTGTCCCTTCCAGCTTCGGGTGGTTCCAGGTGCCCCGTGGCTTGTGCCCACGTCACTCTAGTCTCTGCCTCTGTGGTTCCGTTGCCGCCGCCTCTTCTCTCAGTGTCTTGCTTCTGTGCCACTCCTGTAAGGCCACTTGTCATTTGATTTAGGACCCATCCATACAATCCAGAACGATCTCATCTCAAGCTCCTGAACTTAATTACATCTGCAAAGATGCGTTTTCCAAGTAAGGCCACAGCCACAGGAGCCAGGGATTAGGATGTGGACATGGTTTGGGGAGGTCACCAGTCGACCCACTCCAAGCACTTATCGTTTCGAAGTTACTGGAAGTCGCTCTTGTTTCTTCAAGTTTCCTTACTTTCTCCCCGTCCTGGCGTAAGCGGAGAGCGAGGGTGCTGGGGAAACTTGCTGGCCCTCCTGCTGCTCAGACCCGTCTCCCTCCTCCACACCCCTTCCTTAAGCCCCGGGCCCTGCTCCCACTTCCTCCTAATAAGGCACAGTAGCCACCCGCTTGTCTGTTCCCTGGGAACCCTCTCCCTTCTCCCAAATTAGCTGTGACAGGACATGCTCTGTGCCCAGTTTCTTCCTTCTGGACATCCCTCTGTTGTCCCGTGTTCAGGAGAACCTGCACAAGGTACCAGAACTGACCTCTGGTCACTGCCTGGACTGGCCGCCAGTCTTGTTCCTAGACCCCGGCCCGCGGTGGGTCCTCATCCCTTCTAGAACCCAGAGGGGAATCTTCTCTGGCACTTACGTCTTTTGTCCCTAGAGACTCCTTCTCTCACCCTGACCATGTGGTGCTTCCTCTCCCACTGAGGAGGCTTGTTTTCCTCTAAGGGAAGTTGAAGGGTGCCCCTGTCCCCACTCCTCAGGCCTTTGTAGTGCGAGAGTTTTCGAACGCACAGAAAAATGAAAGAATCGTACGGCGAACCACCTATATCCTCACCACCTCGACTCAACAGTTGTTAACATTCTGTCATATTTGCTTTTTCTGTCTGTAGGTTAAAAAAGAAAAATGAGGTAAAAGTGAGTTGTAGCCACCATGGCATTTTGCCTAGCCATGCTTCGGCGCGCGTCTCCTCAGAACGCGGACACTCTGTGACACTGGCAGAGCCCAGGCGCTTGTTAGAAATGCAGACTTGCAGCCCCACCCAGACCTAACTAAGTTAGAATCTGCATTTTAACAAGTCTCCAGGCAATTCAGATGCACATTAAAATTTAAGAAGCTCTGTCCTCTATCACCACAGTGCTGTTACCACACCTGTGAATATTAGCAGTAACTCCCTGCTGTTAAAAGTGCTCACGGATAGATGTTGATTTGAATCAAATGCTTAAGATCATGCACTAACCATGGCTAAAATGCATTTATTGGACTGGTTTTTCTCTACTTCCTCCCTGTCTTCCCCTTCCCTGCCCTCCCTCTGCCAGGGGAGCTCATGGATGGCCGAAGGGGCCTGGTCCCTTCCAATTTTGTAGAGCGTGTGTCCGACGATGACCTCCTGACCTCCCTCCCTCCAGAGCTGGCCGATCTGTCCCACAGCTCGGGCCCTGAACTCAGTTTCCTGAGTGGAGGTGGGGGCGGCAGCAGCAGCGGGGGCCAGAGCAGCGGGGGCCGCAGCCGGCCCAGACCGGAGGACGAGGCTGCAGGGGACGAGCTCAGTCTGAGCCCCCAGCCTGAGGGCCTGGGCGGGCCCCTGGCTGTGCCTTACCCCCGCAGTCTGGTGGTCCTCAGGCAGCTGGCCCACAGTGTGGTGCTGGCCTGGGAGCCACCTCCTGAGCGAGTGGAGCTACGTGGCTACCACATCGGCGTGAATGGGGAGCTGCGTCAGGCCCTGGGGCCAGGGGTGCCCCCCAAGGCTGTGCTTGAGAACCTGGACCTGCGGACCGGGCCCGTCCGTGTTTCTGTGCAGGCCCTGACCAGCCAGGGCAGCTCCGACCCTCTGCGTTGTTGCTTGGCGGTGGGTACCCGAGCCGGGGTGGGACCTAGCCAACTTCGCGTCCGTCGACTGACGGCCACGTCTGCTGAGATCACCTGGGTGCCCGGCAATAGCAACTTGGCCCATGCCGTCTACCTCAATGGGGAAGAGTGCCCCCCTGCCCGCCCCAGCACCTACTGGGCCACCTTCTGCCACCTGCGGCCTGGTACCCTCTATCAGGCCCGAGTAGAGGCTCAGCTCCCACCTCGAGAGTCCTGGGAACCAGGCTGGGAGAGGCCGGAGCAGCGGGCCGCCACCCTGCAGTTCACCACACTCCCGGCAGGTACGCAGGCTTGGCCTTGGGCTGCCCCTACACCCAGAAGGCCGGGCCGCGGGGGTTCCCGGGGAGCCGCGAACTAGGCTGCTCCCTCGAGGTGAGCGTCCCGCATCCCTGGGTCCTGTGCCCTCCTCCTCCCAGGCCCGCCTGATGCCCCCCTGGACGTGCAGATTGAGCTGGGACCCTCCCCCGGAGTCCTGATCATCAGCTGGCTTCCAGTAACAATCGACGCTGCTGGCAGCTCCAACGGCGTCCGGGTCACAGGCTATGCCATCTACGCTGATGGGCAGAAGGTATGGCCTGGGGCCTCTGCCTCCCCGTGCCCCGGGAACAGGATGGGGGTCTCTCCTTGCTGTGCTCAGAGGCCGAGTCTCCCCAGCCTGGCACAGAGGTGCCCCGCGCCCGGCATGGGGGCCCCATGGAGCCCGCAGATTGGTTGAGGGCGTGGGCTTTGGCAGCAGACGACTGCAATTCAAAAAAGCACGCCACCAACTGGGGCCATGCGGCCGGGGGCGTTAAGTGAGACGAGACACTCCAAGGCCGCAGCGCGATGCCTGGCAGAATGCTAACCGCCACTGTTTCCTGCGCGTCCTGACACGTGGCCCTCTCGGCCTCCCTTCCCCAGCTGCGTTCCCTCTGCCCTGCAGATCATGGAGGTGGCCTCGCCCACAGCAGGCAGCGTGCTGGTGGAGCTGTCCCAGCTGCAGCTGCTGCAAGTGTGTCGCCAGGTGGCCGTGCGCACCATGTCACCCCATGGCGAGTCGGCCGACTCCATTCCAGCTCCTGTCCCCCCGGCCCTGGTGGCAGCCTGCCTGCCAGCCACGGTCTCCTGCCCCTCACCACGGCCAGGCTCCGAGGCCAGACCACCCCTTGCTCCGGCCTCCCCCGGGCCTGGAGACCCCAGCTCTCCTCTCCGGCGCCCTGACCCCCGTGGAACTCGAGAGCCCCCCGGGGGTCCCCCTGCCAGAGAGACACCAAAAGGATCCCATGAGGATCCCCCGGCACCTTGCTTGCAGGTACCCTGCTGGGGGAGAGGGGGAACAGGTGGAGGCTGGGACAGAGGCCGGGGACTTGGGCCCTTCCTCAGTGCCTGCCATTCCAGGAGGAGGCTGGGGCAGCTGTGCTGGGTGCCTCAGAGGATGGGAGGGCCAGCGAGCCCACCGTGGGCGAGAGAGCTCCCGACCCTGCAGCCTCACCACTGGCCAAGGAAGAGGCTCTCCCAGCACCCTGCTGCACCCAGGGAGCACTGGCCCAGCAGGTGCCCCGGGCTGAGGCCTGCCGCGGAGGAGACTCAGGGCCTGGGCTGAGGCCCAGGGCTGAGGTATGGGGTTGGGGACACACTGGGCCATCTCACAGAATTGGGGCCTGCCTCCCTGCCTCTGCCAGCCCAAATCTGGGGGTCCTTTCCATTTATTTCCTGCCCTGGTCTGTGCTTTGAGTCTGTTGCTTTGTCTTCCCAGTTGTCTCTGTTTGTTTTGGCTACTGTCCGTCTTCCCCCCACACCCCCTGTCCCCCGCCCCGTGCACACCTCCCATCTGGGACATGAGCCTGTCGCCCTCTGCCGAGGGACCCCCGTCACTCCGGCTGGCGCTGACCCTGCAGAGCCCCCTGTCTGTCTCCTCCTTTGTCTTACCTCTTGCAGAGGGAGGATGCAGCCGAGCTCGGGGGCCGTCTGGCGAACTCCCTTGTGGACCATGGGCGCAACTCAGATCTCTCAGACATTCAGGAGGAGGAGGAGGAGGAGGAGGAAGAGCTGGGTTCCAGGACTTGTTCTTTCCAGAAGCAGGTTGTTGGCCACAGCATCAGGGAGAATGGGGCCAAGGTAATGGGGGGAGGAGGGGCTGGTGGGCCCTAGACCTCGGGTTCCAGGGGCCTCTTACCACCCCCCCAGCCAGCAGCCGCTCCAGCCGCCACCGAGTGCCAGCAGCCTTCTAGGTGCGTGGCCTGGGCCCTGTCCCACGCAGTCGATAGGAAGTTGCTCAGGATTGGCCTCTGCCCTCCTGGGAGGAGAGGAGAGGGTGAAGAGCTCTCTTCTGCCCCTTCTCCTGCTCCCGCCCGCCTGCCCGCCTGCCGCAGTTGGAACCCCGCCATCCGAGATCCCTGCTGGGAGCTTCTAGGGAGGGCGGGGGAGGCCTCGCTGCCGTTACAGGCGCGGTGGGCTCCGGGTCGCTCCCATCCCTCAGGGCCCCAACGGCCGTGCAGCCTGTTCCTTGGGTGTGTTCCCCAATTGCTCCTCCGGCTGCGCCCTGGACGCATTGTGGGACTTTGGGCCAGCCCCCCTCTGGTCTTTCCTCTCGGAGGAAGCTGAGGGAGGGCTGGGGGATTGCCTGCAACCCCTGCCCTCATTTGAGGACAAAGGTCACAGCTCTGTCCTCGTCCCATGGACCTGTCTTCCATGCTGCCCTTCCCCCACCCCACCCCCACCCCAGCCCCAGCCCCAGCCCGACCCCTTCTGTGAGGCTGACAGCGACGAGGAGATCTTGGAGCAGATCCTGGAGCTGCCCCTCCAGCAGTTCTGCAGCAAGAAGCTTTTTAGCATCCCCGAGGAGGAGGAGGAGGAGGAGGAGGAGGAGGAGGAGGAGGAAGACGAGGAGGAGGAAGACGAGGAGAAGCCAGGGGCAGGCTGTCCTTCCCGAGACCCCGGCCCACCTGAGCCGGCAGCACTGGGGCTGGGCTGTGACAGTGGTCAGCCTCGAGGACCTGGCTCGGGCCCCTTGTCTCCAGAGCCCTGCAGGGCTGGGGACCGCCCGGAAGACATGCCTGGACTAGTGGGTGGAAGCAGCCGGAGGCGAGCAGGTGGCTCCCCCGAGAAGCCCCCAAACCGCAGGCGGTCCCCAGACCCCCGTGAACATTGCAGCCGCCTTCTCAGCAACGGCGGGCCCCAGGCGCCCGGACGACCGAGCCCCTCACGGGAGAGGGGCAGCCCCACTGTGGGCGAGGGGACCAAGAGTGTGCCAGAGGCTGGTGGGAGAGGGCGGCCGCCCCCTTCCCGGAGGTGCTCCCGGGGCCGAGCCCCAGAATCTAGCCTGGCCAGCTGCCTCTCCCCCAAGTGCTTGGAAATCAGCATCGAATATGATTCTGAGGACGAGCAGGAGGCAGGCAGTGGGGGCATCAGCATCACCAGCTCCTGCTACCTTGGAGATGGGGAGGCCTGGGGCACAGCCCCCGTAAGAAGGTCCAGGGGGCCTCTGAAGGCTAATTCAGGCCCCAACCCCTACCCGCGCCTTTCGGTCTGGGAGAAGGGGGAGCCAGAGCGGAGAGGCCGCAGTGCGACTGGCAGAGCCAAGGAGCCACCCTCCCGGGTCCGTGCCCACCCCCCGCCCCACCCCGGCAGCCCCCTGCCTGCTGCCGCCTGGTGGCTCTGCTTTGCTGCCCACCAGCCGCTCCCATTCCACGCTGCCGCCTCCATCCGCTGAGGTGGGGCTGGGCCTCTGGGCTCCCTCCCCTGCCGCCTCCCACCCGCATTCCACTGCTTTGCTGCTTCTGCTGATCGGAACTGGGATGTACAATATTCTGTGATCGCTAGTCATCAATTGCTGCCAGCCGGCCCCCTGCCTGTGGGCCTTTCCTCTACTTAGCTCGTTACATCTTCGGGACACTGACGCCGAGAAGAGGCTCTCCTCTCCCACGCTCCTCGGCCAGCTCTAAGAGCTAACCTTAGTCCCCTCTATTGCACTCATCCGCTAGGGTGGCTGGAGCCGGGGGGGGGGTCTCCCCTCCCGCCTTCCTTCTGCCACGGGGGTATCTGATGTCTCCCTGAGACTGGGCCAAGGCTCCAGGAGAGGAATGTTGGGCCCCTGCTCTGCTGCGCTGCTTATGCTAACGGGGCAGAGCTGGGGAGCGCCCGCGGGGGGTCTGCTCCTGCCGAGCTGCCCACTGTGGGACGGTGGGTCACTTCAGCTGTCTGTTGCCCTCTCTTTGCAGGCAGCAGAGACTGGGGAGCCCAGAGGGCAGGACAGCTCTGGGCGGAGGGGCCCCCCGCGGAGAGGGGCCCAGGCCTCCAGGGTGTGCGCCACTGAGTTGGGTGAGCCCCTGACGGGAGCGGGGCTGGGCTGAGGGGGTCTTTCCTAACCTGACCCTTTGGCCAGAGCTTATGGTCACTGTTCTCTCTGCAGCCCCTTTGAGGAGCCCCCTGGAAGGAGCGCTGCTTTACCAGGACCTGCCTGTCAGGGTCTTCGTGGCTCTGTTTGACTATGACCCTGTGTCGATGTCGCCCAACCCTGATGCTGGGGAAGAGGAGCTCCCCTTCCGGGAGGGCCAAATCCTGAAGGTGACTGACTTACTGGGGCGGAGGGTGGGGGCATCCTCTCTCCTTTCCTGTCCTGGAGGCACCCTAGGCTGCGTGGGTGAGAACACAACCTCCAGAGCCAAAGGATGTGGCGCTGAATCCTGACTCTGCCCCTTGCGGCTGTGCAGCCTTGGGTAGATGAACTGACTGCTCTGGGCCTCGGTTTTCTCATTGGTAAAATGGGGATAAGGGTCATGTCTGCCTCACAGAGGCGGTTGAGGAGGAGGTTCGGTACGCACGGAGGACGTCAGCTGCCCAGCACTCAGCACGGGCTAATAACCGCTGCTCTTAACTTTACAATTTCTTCTGAGTCTCCAGATATTCGTTGAAGGCTTTTTGCCGCTGCTCTGAGGTTACAGAGATCTAGTCCGGGGTGGGCTGGGGGACCGGACGTGCAGACAGCGAGTGATGAGCATATGAAAAGGGCCATCTTCTCTCATCCCTCCGATCCTTATTCTAGATTCTTGCCCCGTTCCCCGTTTCCCTGCCCACAAAAGGGAGAGCGTTCTTCTGCAAACCTGAGTGGGGTGCTGTGGGGCTCAGGACCTGGGCCCCAGGGAGCGAGCTGCACTGGCCTCCTGAGACAACTGGTTTTTGCCTTCAGGTGTTTGGGGACAAGGATGCCGACGGCTTCTACCGGGGCGAAGGTGGTGGCCGCATGGGCTACATCCCCTGCAACATGGTGGTCGAGGTGGCCGTGGACAGCCCCACGGAGAGACAGCAGCTCCTCCAGCACGGCTGTCTGTCCACGGATGCTCTCACTGAAGGCTCAGGTGTGACTCGCTGCCGTCCCTTACCTACCTCCCACCGCTCCGCGTCCAACTGAGCCCCTCCTGAGCAATTTGTATGTCCGGGGTGGCCGGGGAGCCTCATTCATGCAGAGTCCAGCAGAGCCAGCGGCCTTGCAGAGACTGAGGCCAGTGTGGCCCCGGCATGGGGCTTGCCACGTGGACCGGGGATCTGCTGCAGAGGGGATGGGCCATGGAGTTTAGATGCTGGAGCTTGGGGATGGGAGAGGAATGCCCTTTAGAAACTTGAGCACAAGAACCCAGTCACAGCCCAGAGAGGAGACTCCAGAGTCACTACCCTATCCCCCCCTCCCCTGCCTCAGTTTCTCTCTTACATATACTTGCTTCTCTGGATCAGGGAATGTGTACTCTACAGCCCGCACAGCTGGGCCTCCCCCCAAGCCCCGCCGCTCCAAGAAAGGTGGGTGAGAGACCCCCTTCTCCCTTGGGGCCTGTGGGGATGAGTGGGAGTGGGGGGCCCTGCTCGGCTCTCTGGGGAGACACAAGCGAGGTTTTGAGCAGTTAAAGGGAATTAGGGCAGACCTTCATCCACATCCATTCCCTCCACTGGGGAGACTCCTTTTAATGGGGACGGGGAGGGGTTTGCCGGGACCTCTGATCCAAAACGCACCTGACTCTGAATTCTGCGCGGCCTAGAGCAAGTCATTTACCTTTTCTGGGTCTTAGCTCACTACCAAACTCAAAGGGCTGGGCTCTGCTCCGGAACATCTTTCTCCTGCATCCCTTGTGTGAGACTTGGGCATCCTGCCTGCCCTGCTCCAGCCCCAGCCTGGGATGAGGAGGGGCTGTGTGAGGGGCAGGGCTCACTCGCACGTTCTCTCCACAGCTGAGGCGGAAAGCCCTGCCAGACCCTGTGCAGGTAAGGGACCGGACCTGTGCTGGGGATACTGGGAAAGAGGTGGGGCTGGGTGGGCTGTCTGGGCTCCCGCCAGGGGCTGCAGCTAGTGGAGAGGTGGTGAATAGGGGATCAGCAGGCCTCCCGTGGGGACAGTATGGCATGGGGGGTGGTCCAGAGAGAGTCCCTAGTCCTCTCCTCCTTGCCCTGCAGGCCACACCCAGCACGTCTCCTCTGCCAGCCTAAAATCTCCCCGAACCATGGTGGCTGCATTTGACTACAACCCCCAGGAGAGCTCCCCCAACATGGACGTGGAGGTGAGGACCCACAGATAGAGCCCAGCCCAGGGGGGTGGTGACGGCTCCTCCCCGGGGCTGACACCTGCCTCCTGGACTCTCCACAGGCGGAGCTGCCCTTCCGGGCAGGGGACGTCATCACTGTGCTCGGGGACATGGACGATGATGGTTTCTACTATGTGAGAACATTGGGATGGGGGTGTGCCATACCGCCCTCACCAGCCCTTTCAGGGAGGGCGTTCCTAGAGCCAGGGAGGGGGAGGAGCAAGGGTTCCCGAAGGAAGCCCAGAGCAATGGGCTGAGTCCCTGCCCGTGACAGTGATACTGATCTCAGGCTGTTCCCGCAGGGGCTCCAGGGCCAAGCGGGGGTGGGGCTGAGGCCTCTTTCCTGGTGTCAGTCTCACCAGCATCTCCTCCTCAGGGGGAGCTCAATGGACAGAGGGGCCTGGTTCCATCCAACTTCCTGGAGGGCCCTGGGCCTGAGGCGAGCGACAGGGAGCCCGGGACACGCCAGGCTGAGAGCCAGGTCAGTGAGGAGCTGGGCTTCCAGCTCAGCAGTTGGGGCTGAGTACCCCGCCAGAGTGGTGGGGTGGGGGGACCAGGACAGTGTCATGGGAAGGGAGCAGCTGGGCTGTGAACCGTGTGAGCACTCTGCCCAGCCTGGAACTGCCAGGGAGAGCCCAGCCAGGGCCAGCTCCCTCCCAGTATGTGCCGCTTTCTGCAGAGGAATGACGGCTCTGACCCTGGTCCCAGGCCCCTCTGACCCAGCTGCCCACACCCCCGGGCTGATGTAGGTGAGGAGATCTTGTGGTAAAGGACCCCCGGGCCCCCCACACCACTAGCCAGTCATAGCCCGGCTTTCAGGGAACCTCCCACCCTGTTGGGTCTCCCTGCCCCCAGGGCCTTTTAAAGCCAGTTGCCCAGCAAGGCCTAGCTTCCCCGGTCCTTGTTCTTAGAGCCTTGTTCTTAGAGCCTGCTTCTCCCTGGGGTGGGTGGGATACAGCTACGTTCCAGCCTCACAGGGTAGGGAGAGGGCGAGGAGGGCAGGCCCCGGTGGGGAACCCTGCGTGCCCATCTGCAGTATTTCCAAAGGCAAAAGCTAGGCAGCGTTTCAGTTCCCGTGAGCTGGGTGATCTGGTGACTGGGCAGGAAGCATGTGAGTCTATCCATAACCCATCTCCTCTCTTTGTTCCCTGTTCTTCAGAGAACGAGAAGGAGACGAGTCCAGTGCTAGATGGAGATAGATATATATAGAGAGAGAGCAACATGTAAGTGGGGGACTGGCCCCCTCTGTTCATGTGACTCACCGCTCCCTACACCACCATAATCAGATAGCGCTCCTTTGTCTTGCATACTGGAACCAACCTGGCTTTTCTTTCTCCCGGGGAATGGGGGAGGGAGAGCTTGCTGCGAGCCAGATCTGGGTGTAGGATCATCCCCTCCCCTTGCCTTTACTCCAGGCAATGCCAGCTATTATAGGAATACATGTCATTTTAGTATATAATGCCCCATATTAGCGGACCTCTCATATTCTATAGCTCTGCAGCTTATAGAATATTGTGTGATATCCCTATCATGATTCATCAGTGTATTATGACACCATATGACTATGGTATCATAATATTGTGATTATTACTGGTGACCGAAGGATGACACAGCCACCAGTAATAATAGTCTCCCCGCCCTTGTTCTCTGCATCATGACCTGTTAGGGCATCAAATGCATGATTTTACTTCTAATTCTCAGTTTTCTCTGTTGGAGAGAATTAAAGGGGGGGGGCCTTAAACAAAATCCGTAGATAACCCCAAACCGTTCATCTCTGGGGTCCAGAGACTCCCTTCAGTTGTTTCCCCAGCAACCCCTCCCTCCTGGGATGTTACGGAAGGAGCCCTGGGAAGGAGTGGGAAGAACCCGGGGCTCCCTGGTTGGCCACCAGCCCTGGCTGGTTAGCAGTAGATGCTTAGGCCTCTAGGTGCTGACAGACCTCTCTGTCGGCAGGCCCTTGCCACATCATCAGAGCCTGCGGTGGGGTGGCCCCAGGCTGGGCACCCGGTTCCCCTGCCTCTGGCCTGGGCTCCATGGCTGGCTCTGGCCAGGAGACTGCCAGGCTCTGGTGGCGAGTAGGGGGAGGGGTTTGAGAAGGGAGTGGGGGGCAGGGGTGGGGAACACGGCGGGGCCGGCCAAGACCCGACTGGGCTGTGCCAGGCACAGGAGGTCAGGGCAGGGATGTGGGAATGGGGAGTAGAGACAGGGAGGCTTCCTGGTGGCTCTCCTGTTTACTCACCTCTGTCCTTTAGGCCCCTAACAACACCATCTGGGTGGGCCGGGGGCAAGGGGAGCCACTCACGGTCGCCAGGGGAGCTAGGAGGAGCTTTACAAGGGAGAAATGCTAACAGGGCAGCCCTATCCCGAGCTTGTTGGGGGGCCTGAGTGATGCCCCTCTGGCCCAGGCCCCCTGCAGCCCTCTCAGAGGCCATTTAAGGAAGAGTCCCAATCTCTTCCTCATGGAGTGGGCACAGCCTCCACTCCCTGAAGGGGCTGGGGCACCGCATCAGCTGGGCTGGATGAGCATGCTTCCTCTGTCTGTGAGGCGGTACAAAGGCTGCCTTCCCCGGGGGGTTGGGGGGGGTGTGGGAGGCTGCCTCTAAGTGGTCCTGGTGCTTGCTCTTCCTTTGCTGCGATGGGGGCACCCATCCCAAGGGGCAGGTCCAAGGACTCCGGAGCTCTGTCAGCCCAGTAGTGCCCTACAGAGATGACCCAGAGAAGGGGAGGGGCTTGCCCAGGTTTTGGAAGCAGAATTGGACTTTGCATCTGTCCCTTCTGACTCCCAGCTCAGCGCTCCCTCAGCATCATCACACACATTCGCCTCTCTGAGCTCTGGTTGGTGGGGGCAGGAGTGGGGCGCTAGGGCTCTGGTTCTTGACCATGGTCTGTGACATGGAGGGCTGCAAGCACCCAAGGCTGCAGGGTGAAAGAGTCAGGTTGGGGCAGGGGGTCAGGCCCTGACTTCGCGCCTTTTCTCTCATATTCCAGGACTGGGCCAGCTCAACACAAGGGCCCCCAGTGCCCAGAGGCTGGCCGTGGGCCCCTGGCCTTGGCAACTTCCCCACAATTGAACTGGGGGGGGCACAGGGCACGAGCGAGAAGGTGTGGGGTCTCCTCTCCAAGGGAAAGCAGCTCCTGAGGAAACTGGGCTCTGGGAAGAAAGAGTGATGCTGTGGCCCATCCTGCAGGCAGAAGCAGCACCCTGAGGCCCCCAGATCACTGGGTGGGGAAGGCCCCAGACGCCCGTTCTTCCAAGTTAACACTGTGTCTCTGAGCCCAGAATCAGAGACTCGGTGAAGGTCAGAGCTAGTTCTCAAGGCTGCATCCTCTGGATGTAGGAGGGGAAACTGAGCCGCAGAATGAGGAAGTAACTTGGTCAAGGCGGCCGAGCACCTCAGTCACATCCAGGACGCGTGGCTCCTAGGCCACCCACCTCAGCCTAGTTTCCCGCCACACTCCGCTAGGCCCTTCTTTGGCCCTCCCCCCTCTTGATGGCCCTGGCTATCCTCCTGACCTGTCTTCCTTCCCCTGAAGGCGAGTTTGCACTGGATTCCCTGGAGCCCCACCTCCCTGGGGGGCAGGCGGGGCAGAACCCTGTATATATGTATATACTCAGTGCCTCGGCCCAGCCTCGTCTATGTTGCTTCCACCGCACAGGCCCAGGAAAGAGAAAGGCCATGCCAAAGCGGGCCTAACCCCGCTCCATAGTGCTCCACCCGTCCCTGCCAGCCTGGCCTCCTGGCCCCTGCGTGTCCCACCCCCCCAAAGACCTGGGAGCCAGTGGGCGGATAGCAGGAGTTGGGTTTGCCTTATTTTGCTCATCGGATTCAACTTCTCTTTTGCATCATTTTCCTCTGGTCCCTGTCGGAGTCTGGGGGCTGGGGAAGACGACAGATTTGTGCAGCTATTTTCATACATCCCCTGTTCCGAGTGGGGTAGACAGCTCTCCACCCTGACCCTCACCACCCCCTAACCCTGCGGCCGGCTGAGTGTCTCTGCATGTTTCCTTCGCTGTGGTGGGAGATCGTTTGACTGAACCTCCACCACCCCCCCTCCCCGCCTTGGTCTTCAGGGGTGTGGAATGGTGGGGGCATTTGTTTAAAAAGACATTTTATTATAATAAAGTCTATTTTCACAAAACCCATGCTGGGCTCTATCTGGGGCAAAGGACAGCTGGAGGGGTGGGTCATGCTGAGCTTTGGACTTGACCTTAGAACCCAGCAGTTACATCTGAGGGCAACTGGGGAAAAACCAACGAACACCAAGAAGACGAAGCAGCTCTTGAGTTTCTTTTCTGAAGAAGACGGTTTGGCAGCTACCTGGTGGCAGGGCCAGGTGTTTGGAGTTGGTGGGAGATAGAGACCTGGCCAGGGGTTGGGGAAACCCAAGAGAAGGCTCCGGTTTCAGGGCGGTGCGCTGACCAGATCCTGCCATGTTGACTTTCCTGTGCCAAATTCATAGCAACAACAGATGTTAAGGAAAACCAGCGGGATAAGCGAGCAAACCATGTAGGTCTGCTTGAAAGCAAGAGGGGGGGACTCTTAGTAGAATAGAACAACAGGAGTCCAGAGAGGACAGAAAACAGGAACTTCAAAGCAGGGTGTGCATGGGAGTCCTGCACGTTGCTCCATGCCTAGAGGCGGTGCAGACCGAGCCGCAGAAACCCAGGTGCTGCCGACAGCTTGAAGAATCCAGATTCCGGGTGGGGAGCAACCAGGTCCGATGGACTGTTGCACGTTCTCCCCCAGGGGCCAGGGGCAAAGGTGAGGGTGTCTGCCTTTAGATAGAAAATTGGGAGGGGCAGCGTGGGTCAGAGACCAGGTGGTCCTCTGGGTGGTTGGCAACAAGAAGGATCACTGCCCAGGTGAGGAGCCACCAAAATGTGGCACTTCGTGCCCCCTCCCTCTCTTGCCCAAGCCCTCCCGCTCACCAGCAGCCTCACCCACCCTGTCTTCGAGGGACTCTCAACTACTAAGGCCGGGACACCATTGAGACTCAACAAACAGATTCAACTGGGACAATGTGAACAACGTTGAGTCTTCTGACCTATGAACAAAGTACATCTCTCCATTTCTTTAGGCCTTCGATTTCTCTCAGTAATGTTTTGTTTGTATATCTCGCACATCTTCTGTCTGATTTATCCCTAATCATTTCATATTTTTGATGTTATTATAAATGGTATTGTTATTGAAGATGTTAATTTCAGATTCTTTGTTGTTAGTATATAGAAACACAACTGATTTTTATATTTTGGCCTTGTCTGCTGCAACCTCACCAAACTCACTTCTTGGTTCTTTTTTTTATAGGTTCTTTAGAATTTTCTACATATGTGATCATACCGTATATAAACAAAGACAGTTTTACTTTGTCCTTTCAAATTTTGATGCCTTTAATTTCTTTTTTAAAAAATATTTTATTTATTTGTCAGAGAGAGAGAGAGCACAGGCAGAGGGAGCAGGCTTCCTGCTGAGCAGGGAGCCCCAAGTGGGACTTGATCCCAGGACCCTGGGATCATGACCTGAGCTGAAGGCAGACGCTTAACCAACTGAGCCACCCAGGTGTCCCACATTTTTTTTTTTTTTTTGCCCCACTACATTGGATAGAACCTCCAGTACACTGCTAAATAGAATTTGCAGGAGTGGACACACTTGCCTTGTTCCTGGTTTTAGGGAGGAACATTCAGTCTTTCACCATGAAGAATGATGTTAATGACGTATCTTTTTTTTTTTTTTTTGTAAATACCCTTTATCAGGCTTGAGGAAGTTCTCCTCTACTCCTTGTTTGCAGAAAGTTGGGGTTTTTGTTTTTTTTTAAATAATCAGTAATAGGTGTTTGATTTTGTCAAATGATCTTTCCGCATCTGATGGGAGATCGTATGGTTTTTCTTTCTTAGTTATGGCAAATTTTGTTGATTTTTCAGTGTTAAGCCTTACTTTCCTGGGCTAAATTCCACTTGGTCATGACCTGGGAAGAGGTTGGAGGATGAAAGCCTGCACACTAGTTTGTGCCCCTCTTGTTGAGTTTGAGGAGTGTGTACAAGGCACAGATAAGGGCTTTGGGGTGGGGGGTATGATGGGAGGCTCACAGCCTAGAGTAGAGAGACTGCAGGATTATAATTTGGGCTCACCCACTCTGTTTCTTCTCTGTCTTCACCCCGAGGACCTTACTCATTAGGGAATCTCCATGTACTTCTGCCAAAGCAAGAACGTCCCCTTAGGTCATAATAGTCTAGTCCTTAGGGCAGAGGGATGGGGCTATAGTTTCCACCCCCTAACCTGGCCAGCGTCCAGCATCACCATGTAACGTCCCCTTTCACAGACCTGCTGGCCTCGAGGGGCTGTTTCCCTGCCTTGCTGTCACTACAGGCTGGGCACAGAGCCGATGAGGGCTAGGAGGGCGGGGGAGGCCGACTAGAGAGCTCCCCTCAGCCCATCCTCTGCTGGGGACGCCTGGCCCCGCCCCTTTCCCCTCTCAGTGTGTGCTCCCCTCACCAGCTCTTGCCATTTTTCTGCTCTCCAACAATTTCACTTTTGTGTCTTGTTTCTTTTTTTTTTTTTTTTTTAAAGATTTTATTTATTTGAGAGAGAGAGAATGAGAGAGAGAACGCGAGAGGGGGGAGTGTCAGAGGGAGAAGCAGACTCCCTGCTGAGCAGGGAGCCCGATGTGGGGCTCGATCCTGGGACTCCAGGATCATGACCTGAGCCGAAGGCAGTCGCTTAACCAACTGAGCCACCCAGTCGCCCCTTGTGTCTCATTTCTGTGACATCTCCACGGTCAGGTGTGGCCGATGGATCCTGCAGCGCATATTAATTCTGCTTTGAATGAAATAAGGGTTGATATGCGTATTTCAGGACCTGGGCCTACTAGTAACAGAGAACTTAACTGCGCAGTCTTAGATGCATTAAGATAATGAAGCAGTATCTTCCAAGTGCTGAAGAGAAAGGAATTTGAACTTGAATTCTATACTGAGCCAAATTACCGGTCCTGAAGCCTCCCACCGGGGGAACGCTTAACCCCCGGATGTCTCCTGTGTCGATGCTATCATTTCAATCCTTGGTATGTTTGACTTCATACTAAGAAATCAAAGCAAAAGTAATCCAAAACCCCTGATTATGGAAAACAAATCAAAATTTGCTATTTTGGGAAGTTAAGGTGGAGGGAGAGATGACTGGGGAGGAGCATTGGTTTTAAGTAAAACTCCAGACCCGCTCCAAGCCTCTTCAGTTACATTCCTCAAAGGTAACCACTGTTAATAGGCTTCTGTGCCTGCTTCCACGATTTCCATGGGTATTTAAATGTGTATGTACATGCCCGAGGCTCATATGTGTGTCTGTTTTGCATGAATTGTATCATGTAGTATGTGTTTTGGAACCAGCTCTTTTCTTTTGGCAACATATCTTTCTATATTGCTACATATAAACCTCCCTCATTAGTTTTTTTTTTTAAGATTTTATTTTGTTTATTTGAGAGAGAGAAAGTGAGACAGAGAGCACAAGCAGGGGGAGAGGCAGGCAGAGGGAGAAGTGGACTCCCCAGTGAGCAGGGAGCCCGATGCGGGACTCGATCCCAGGACTCCTGGATCATGACCTGAGTCAAAAGCAGTCACTTAACCAACTGAGCCACACAGGCGCCCTCCCTCATTAGTTTTAAAGGCTGCAAGAAACACCATTATGTGCGAGTACCACAGTGTGGCAAATTTTTTTTTGATAGACATTTGGCTTGTTTCTAGTCTTTTGGTTGTTGCAAATGAGGCTGATATGAACACTCTTGGGCAAGTATCTTTATGCTTTCCTAAGAATGCATCTGAAGGATACATTTCTTCTCGGAAGTAGAATTGCTGAGTCAGAGCAAATGTATATTTTGAATTTTGACTGACATTTCCAAATTGCCATCCCATGGCGTGGGGCCAATTGGCACTTATTTTTTCCCATGCTGACTGGTGCTGGCTTTATCAGCCTTTTTAAATTTTAACTAATCCGATTGGTAAAGATGCAGTTGAATTCTTTTACTTTGAATTTAGTGCTTCATATTTTTAGTGTTTTTTGTAAAACTTTGTCTCCTGGACACTTATCCCACTCCTAACACCAATAACCACAGGTATAAAGGGGGTTAATTGAATAGCCATTAAACATTTGTCTAATCATATAATTTGACTTGTCTTTACCTTTACAATACTACCTGAAACACGTTTGGGAACTATTATTTGAAACTAACAAAAACTTGAATATTGACTTAAATTTTTTTAAAAAATATTGTTCATTAGAGAGTGCCACCTTTCTAGAATGGTAGGTTAAAAATGTCCAAGGTTTTTCAGATCTACGAATCTGCCTTCTAAGGAGAACTAAAGGGAGCCTACTAAAATTGTTGTCCTAAGGTGAGAGAATACTTACAAGATATTACAAGTTCTGTGGAGAAACTTAATGACAAAATAAATATACCTATTTCAAAAAGGAGGTACTTAGGAACAAACCTAACAAAAAGGTAAAACAACATTTCAATGAAGAATATAAAAGTAGACAAATAAAATGACATACTGTATTACTCAAGAACATAAACTGTCTAAGAGTCATTTGGGAATTGCTGTATCCCCAGTAAACCCAGAACAGTGCTGACACATAGGTGCTCCGTAAACATATGTTGAATGAATGAATGTACATGAACAGGAAGACGATGCTTTTTTTTAAAAGATTTTATTTATTTATTTTGAGAGAGAGAGAATGAGAGACAGAGAGCATGAGAGGGAAGAGGGTCAGAGGGAGAAGCAGACTCCCTGCCGAGCAGGGAGCCCGATGTGGGACTCGATCCCGGGACTCCAGGATCATGACCTGAGCCGGAGGCAGTCGCTTAACCAACTGAGCCACCCAGGTGCCCCGACAAGATGCTTTTTAAAAAAGATTTATTTATTTATTTATTTATTTTAATGAGAGAGAAAGCGTGAGAGTGAGCACAGGTGGAGGAGGGGCAGAGGGAGAGAGAATCTCAAGCTGGCTCTGCGCTGAGCGTAGAGACCTACATGGGGCTCGATCTCCCAACCCTGAGATCATGACCTGAGCCAGAACCAAGAGTCTGATGTTTAACTGACTGAGCCACCCAGGCAACCCCGGATGATAAAGTCTTAAAGATGTCAATTGTTGGGGCGCCTGGGTGGCTCAGATTGTTAAGCGTCTACCTTTGGCTCAGGTGATGATCCCAGGGTCCTGGGATCAAGCCCCACATCAGGCTCCTGGCTCAGCGAGGAGCCTGCTTCTCCCTCTCCCTCTGCCCCTCTCCCGGCTCATGCTCTCTCTCTCTCTCTCTCTCTCTGTATCTGTGTCTCAAATGAATAAATAAAATCTTTAAAAAAAAAAGATTTCAATTGTCACCAGATTTATGTGTAAATTAAGTATAATATCAATAAAAATCTCAATATGATCTCTCATGGAACTAGACATTCAAAAATTCACAAGAAAGAGTAACTATGTTAGAATATTGAAGATTCTTTTGAAAAAGAAGAATGAGGAAGGAGAATTTATCTTAATGGAAATCAAAACATATTTAAAAGTTATGGTAATTGCAATGTTAAGGCACTGACACAGGAATCAATAGACGAGTAGATCGGTAGAATAGAATACTCTAGAAAAAACACACATTTATGGTAAGTGAGAAAAGGTAGTATCTCATTTCAGTAGAGAAACAACAGATTATTCAACTAAAGGCATTGGGACAATCGGTTATCCATTTGGAAATAATGAAAGTAGCTCACTATTACACTGTACATGTACACTATTCACACACAAAAATTCCAGATGCTTTAGTGAACTAAATGTGAAGAATCAAAATATTAAGATATTAGAAGAATATACAAGAGAATATGTTTATGATCTTGAAAATGGGAAGATCTTTATAAACAAGTCTGAAAAAGAAAAATCCATAAAGGAAAAGGCAGATAAATTTGACCACTTCAAAATTAAGATCCTATATTGGGGGAGCCTGGGTGGCTCAGTCAGTTAAGTGTCCAACTCTTGATTTTGGCTCAGGTCATGATCTCAGGGGTGTGAGATGGAGCCCTGTGTCGGGCTCCACATTGGGAGTGGAGCCTGCTCTCCCTCTGCCCCTCCCCCCTCCCTCTCTAAAAAAAAAAAATTAAGACCCTATAAAAAACATAAATGAAAAATGACAGACTGGAAAAATATTAACAATATGTATAACAGCTGACAGATTAGTATTATTCAGAATATATGGTAACTTTCACAAATCAATAAAAAGAATGACAATTCAATAGAAAAATGGACACCACCAAACACAGGAAATTTACAGGAGAGCTAATACAAATAAAAAGATGCTGGCTATTAATTAAAGAAATAAAAATTGAACCAACAGTATGATTCCAATCTTTGCTCTTAAGAATTCTGATAAGTCTGGAGGACAGTTTGGTAATAGCTATTTATTAAAAATTCTAAATGCACAAAACCTATGGCTCACTTCTTGGTCTGTACCCTGGAGAACAAGGTGCCTGTGCGTCCGTGTGTACAGAGGCCTCTTGCTGCTTGTTCTTAGTAGTGAAAAAATGGGAAAATGTCCGCTTCCATCAAGAGAGAAATGGTCGCATAATGGAGGTATAGCTCAACTAAAGAATATGCGTAAAAGTTTAAAAAAGTCGACTGCTTTCTAGGTAGCACGGGATAGGTCTGCAAGATGTCGTTGAGGGAGAAAAGTACATTGCCCAGCAAAATGTTCCATGCGATATCATTTATGGAAAAATAAAGGCAGAAGAATGTTTCCCACAGATACATACATAGAAATGAATGGAAAGTAAAAGGTCTGGAAGGACAAACACAAGAATGACAGTGGTGAGCTTGTGTGAGGCGCAGAGGAACAAGACTGGAGTCTGGCATGGTGCCGGAACCTAATCCACAGGGAGCCTTCGCAGGATTTGCGTTATTTTAATTTTATTCAAAATATATCCAAGCATTACCTGCGTCATTCAAAACTAATTCTTAAAAATGTAAAGAGCAAGGAAAGAGGGTCTCTGGGCCAGGTGCCATTGATGCCCCTGGGGAGTCATGGCCCCCGCTGCCTCCCCAAGCTCCCAAAGCCTCCTTCCCTCCAACCACAGACACACAGGAAATCTGGCGGCAATCCCAACTGAACCGTTGCCCAAACAGCAGGAAGAAAGAGCAAGCTGTTTTGCAAGCAGTGGCAGAGGACCCGTTATCCCACAGGCAGTTGGACTTCACCCTAAGGGTGGCGATGTTTGGGGAAGGTAAGTGGGGAGACGGGAGGGCCGTATGAGGGGCGGCGGGGGGGGGGCTCCCTCAAAGGACCGTAGTCTCGGGACGTAGCAGTGGCAACAGCGCCCTCCAGAGGCCACTCCCAGGATGGCGACTGGGGCGGGTAACTGATGGGTCGAGACTTGTCGGGCCTATCTCCTCCCGCAGACCTGTTCTCCTTCTGGTTACTCTGCATGCCGAGAAGCCCTCTGAGCCTTACATACACCTGGGCCGCACCAACAAGGCCTACGTGAGGGAGCCCACATGGGCAGCCTTGCCGCAATCCCGGTTGTGTCATTATTAATTGGTTGGAAACCTCGTAAAGTCCCGGAGCCTCTCAAGCCTCTGCACCTAACAGCAAGCCCACAGCCCCACCCTAAGCCAAAGGCAGGTGGTTTGGGGATTGTTGAGAATTCTTGAGAATTCTCCCACCTCCACATGGGTAGAGAGTGAACGGCATTTTAACATCATTTTTTTGAAAAGGCTTTTAGCTTTTCAAACATTCGTTGCCTCATTGCCCCCTGTGAGAAAGCAGGGCAGGGCTGTCACCCCCTGTCCCCAAATCCCTGCCGTGCCTCCTGCCCAGCTTTTAGCCTCTGGGCCTGCCAGCCCGGGGCACCCTCCACTCTGCTGAATCAGCTTTCTAGAATTTACCTCTGTGCCCTTCACAGCCTTTACGGCTCCCTGGAGCCTTCAGGACAAGAACTTCTCAACAGGTCAGCAAAAGTGTTAGGTTCTAGGCCCTAACTGCCTTGCCAACCTCACCCTGCCTCATCTTTGCCCCCAAGCTAGAACGGTCTAAATGAGCCCACTTGTGTCAAGGCCTTTGCTAGTCGTTCTCTGGGCCCCGAATGCTCTTCCTCAGTGTGTCTACTTGGTCAACTTCTTCTTCTTCTTCTTTTAAGATTTTATTTATTTATTTGACAGAGAGAGAGAGAGAGAGTAACAAGCTGGGGGAGCTGCAGGCAGAGGGAGAAACAGACTCCCCACGGAGCAGGGAGCCTGATGCGGGACTCCATCCCAGGATCCTGGGATCATGACCTGAGCCGAAGGCAGACGCTTAGCAACTGAGCCACCCAGGCGCCCCTCCTTGGTCAACTTCTAAACATTCTTCAAGATCGTCTCAAGCACCAACTCCTCAAGAAAACCTTCCTAGGTGCCAGTTGGTCCAAGTGCTGCTCTTTGATGCCCCCAAAGAACCCTACACGAGGCTCTCACGTTCATTACCTTGCTTCTCTGTATTCTCCTGTGCGCTCGTTGAGGACAAGGCCTTCGCTCGGCCCGGTATACCCAGTGGCCAGCACAGTGCAGGCAGCGCATGCAAGGGCTCAGTAAATACTTGTTGAATAAGTGCCCGAAAGAAAGGTCACAAATAAGTATGCAGAGGCCATTGGGTGAAGAGTGCTGGTGTGAGAGGCAGGCGAACCGTAAGAGATGCTGAACTCTAGGAAACAAACTGAGGTCTGCTGGAGCGGAGGCGGGTGGGGATTGGGATCACTGGGTGATGGACATGAAGGAGGGCACGTGATTGATGAGCACTGGGTGTTCTATGCAACTGATGAATCACTAAGTACTACCCCTGAAACAAATAATACACTGTATGATAACTAAATTGAATTTAAATAAATAATTTTTTAAAGGGTGCTGGTGTGGAAGTCAGGAGACCTAACAGCCAGATTATTCTGAACTGTGCCACACTGTTACCTTTGGCACAGACGCTTCCTTCCCTGGACTCTGTCTTTCTCATCTGTGCTGCGAGGGGCTTGTATTAAATGTCTCTTTCCTCTTGAGCCCTGACAATCCCCCTAAAAGAGTAAAAGGATGCTAATTGTCAGAGTTGATGAGGGCGATGGGAAACAGGTGCTCCCATGCATGGTTAATGGGAGGGTGAGATGCAATCTTCATAAGGCCATTTGATGATTTTTTTTAATGTACCTCTATGTTTTATTGCAACATTACTTACAATAACCAAACTATGGAAGCAATCATAGTGTCCATCAATAAATGAATGGACAATGAAGATATGCAATAGATGGATAAATACATATACACAATGGAACACTAGGCAGCCCCCTAAAATAAAATCTTGCCATTTGCAACAACACTGATGGACCCAGAGGGTAAAATCCCAATGATTAAGTCAGAGGAAAACAAATGATTTCACTCATATGGGGACTTGAACAAACAAAACAAATGAACAAAGAAAAAAAGAGACAAACAAAAACCCAAACTCTTAAATACAGAGAACAAACTGATAGTTACCAGAGGGGAGGTGGGAGGGAGGTTGGGTTAGGTAAGGGAAGGGGATTAAAGGTCCACATATGGTGATGGGCACTGAGTAATGTACAGAATTGCTGAGTCACTCTATTGTACCTCTGAAACTACTATAACTCTGTAAATTAATTATACTGAAATTTAAAAAAAATAAAATCAAGCTGTTAGAAAAATAGTAGGTCCTATATGGATTACAAAAGATATAGTTCTCCAAATATTTTATAAATACTTAACATATGTTTAACTGAAATATTAAAGTTGGATAGTTGACAATTTATTTATTTATTTTTATTTTTTATTTTTTTAAGATTTTATTTATTTATTTGGGAGAGAGAGAAAGCATGAGAGGGGGGAGGGGCAGAGAGAGAAGCAGACTCCCTGCTGAGCAGGGAGCCCGATGTGGGACTCGATCCCCGGACTCCATCCCCGGACTCCAGGATCATGACCTGAGCTGAAGGCAGATGCTTAACCGACTGAGCCACCCAGGTGCCCGACAAATTTTTTAAAGCTTTAAAAATATTGATACCTAAATATGCAGCAATTTTACTTCTAGGCCTAAGGAAATAATTGAAGATGTGACAAGAGATCTAACCCCACGGACGTTGACCCTAGTACTGCTTATAACACTGAAAATAGGAAACAACCCAAGTAACTAACAAGAGGGGGATTAGTGAATAATTCCTAGTACTTAATGCAAAATATTATGCAGATATATATATTTATTTATTTTTAAAGATTTTATTTATTTATTTGACAGAGAGAGAGAGAGAGCACAAGCAGGGGGAGTGGCAGGCAGAGGCAGAGGGAGAAGCAGGCTCCCCGCAGAGCAGGGGGAGCCCAATGTGGGACTCAATCCCAGGACCCTGGGATCATGACCTGAGCCGAAGGCAGTCGCTTAACCAACTGAGCCACCCAGGCGCCCGAACTAAGTCTATTTATTGACATAGAGAGAACCCAGGCTAAATTGTTAAGTACTAAAACTAGGTTGTAAAGCAATATTTGAAGTATGTTTTTTATCACCATTTAAAATACATATTTTATCTACATATAGGGTATTAAATGATTAAATGGGGTTATTTATGAGTAGTGGGTTTATGAGAAATTATTTTCTTCCTGCTTCTTATTTGTATGAAAAATGACAAGCCTGGAAAGAAAAAATTTACCTATAACTCACTTGATTATAAGTAATTTTGGTTTATTTTTAGTTTTTCTTGTGTTCTCTAACTTTTCATGAACAGAAGTATATTACTTGTAGGATTAAAAAAGTATTTTCTTTTTTAAAAAATTATTTGAGAGAGAGAGAGAGCACAAGCTGGGGGTGGGGTCAGAGGGACAAGCAGACCCCTTGCTGAGCTGGGAGCCTGACATAGGGCTCGATCCCAGGACCCCAAGATCATGACCTGAGCTGAAGGCAGACACTTAACCGAGTGAACCATCCAGGTGCCCTTAAAGAAGTATTTTCAAAAGTATAAAATTCTAGAACCTGATTCACAAGGAGCCACTTGTCCAAGTTCACACAGCAAGTCACTGAGAGAGCAAGCCTGGAAGGATGGCTTCCCCTCTCATGGGCTCCACCGGTGACAGGATCTGCGGGCACACCCGGAAGGTGTTCTGGATGTGTTGCCATCCCTTGTTCTTCAGTCAAGATGTGGTCTGGGCATAAAAGACAAGAGTGAGGGCAGGAAGGTGGTTGGAGCGGGAGACGTGGCTAGACCAAATGTCACGGGAGCCCGACAAGGGCCCAGGGAGGTGGACAAGCACAGTCATTAGTCATAGGGTACCTGTCCTGCCTGAGAATGGCAGCGGCTTTGCCAGAGTTCTTTAGGGGAGACACCTCCCCCTCTTCCATTTCAGATCCATCCTAAAAGTTAACGCCAGTCCTCTTAACTGCTCTGATCTTGTCCCAGAGAGGCCCTGGGCTATGTCACCTAACTGACACTAACCACATCCAGCTCTGCTCTTTCCCGGTTTCTGAAATCCAGCAGCAGATGGCAGGCGTGCTGAAGACAACCTGCTACCCAAAGCCCAGAAGAAAGGGGAGGAGGGGAGGGAGAGAGGAAGTTACCTTGGTCCGAGCCTGTAGCCCCCAGGCTTTCCTATGAAACCCAACGGTCTCCAGCCAGGTTTCCTGTCCCTTTAGCTTTTGCCAAGAATGGGGGGGAGGGCTGCCAGGGGCCAGAATACTGTTGGGGGTGGGGGACAGCCCCCCCCCCCACCGAGGCTGATGGATCATTACTCCAGGTGTCCCCTACAACTCCCCTCCTTCTCTGGGGTCACTCCATGTCCCATAGTTCCTTAGGCTGTTGGTTCCTGACTTTTATCCCTTTCGAAGGATCCCCAGAGACTCAGTTTAACCAGAATTTTGGAGAGGGTTATTGTCTGTCCCCCCTGGGGACAGCACTGGCCTAGGCACACGGAACTAAGACGCTCCGGGGTGGGATGCTAAGTTCAAAGGCTGGGCACAGCTCTGGTCTCTCCTTTCCTGTCCCTCTCTCCCATATGAGGGATCAACTTTTGGGCACCCCAACCCCTGTGGGGGAGGAGAGAGGGGCGGGGTTTCAGCTGCCCCGCCCCCTCCCTGAGCCCGGAGGACATAAAGGCCTAGATTCAGGTGAGCCATGCGGCCAATACCAGGTGAGCTTCGGAGGTAAGGTCCTGGGGGCTGAGAGGCTGAAGCTAGCAAAAGAGGGGCTCTGTGGACCCCTTCCCTGAGAAGGTAGGTAGGACCCACTGAGGTTGGACTGGAGTGTGAAGGTGGGAGTGAGGGGTCGGGGGAGAGGGCTGGTGGAGCTCTCTCCTCCCAAACGCACTGCGCACTCCAGACTTGCTGGGCTTGGGGTCTTGTTGCAGAGATGAAGCTGCTGCTGGCCCTCACAGGGCTCCTGGCCTTTCTGGCTGTGCCCCAGCGCTCTGGGGGGGCCGGTCCAGGTAACGGTGCACAAAGAAGGGAAAAGGTGGTGTGTTGGGGCTGGTTCTGAGTCCCAAGGACTCGGTGCAGGCCACCCTGGCTCTGGGGCCCATTCCTGACCTTGCGACCCCTGTTCTGGGCAGCTGTCCTGGAGGAGATAGAGACCTCAGTGGTACTGACCTGCATGAAGGAAGCCAAGCGACTAGTGGACATGGCCTACAAGGAGCGGCGGGAGAGGTGGGGTGCTGGGCACTTCCCAGCTCCGGGCAAGGCTGCCCCAGGTCTTTCGGAGAAGGAACTTGACGTGGGGACTTCGTGGGCGGGGAGGGAGCCCCCTGTCTATCAGTCTTTGTGTCTTTGGGTTTGAGAACACCTTCAAAACCATCCCTCCCCGTGGCCTTGCCTCTTTTGGGCACCCAGGTCCATACTCTGTTTACAAAGAGGAACCTTTTTCCTGTCTGTGGGTCTGTCTACCCCGACCTGCGTGCTGACCTGGGGCTAGGGCTCTGCTGAGTGTGCCGGCCGCCACTGCCTCTGGCCTCACCCCTCCCTTCTCCAAGCAGCATCAAGCGGCGGCTTCACAGTGGCCTGGCCAGCCCCATGGAACTCCTGTCCTACTTCAAGCAGCCGGTGGCAGCCACCAGGACAGCCGTGAGGGCTGCTGATTATCTGCACGTGGCCCTAAGCCTGCTGGAGGGGAAGCTGCGGCCTTTGTGGCCCGGGCCCTTCAATGTCACTGGTACCGTCCGCCCTACAACCCCGGTCTCCTGCTCCACTAATGACCTCGGTTATCTCCCAGTGACCCCCCACCCCCCACTCCTCTCCCGGGAAGTCTCAGGGGCACGGGAGTCTGCTCTCCGTGTCCTCAGACTGGGGCCCCAACCAAGCGTCCCCAGCTTAGGATAGGAAATGGGGGGACACGACAACCACGCCCCTCTCCCCCCGCCCCCCACCCCCCGGCCCCAGACGTGCTGACACCGACCCAGCTGAATCTGCTGTCCACGTCGAGCGGCTGCGCCTACCAGGACGTGAGGGTGACGTGCCCGGAGAACGACAAGTACCGCACCATCACCGGCCACTGCAACAACAGGTGCGGCCGGCTGCGGGCGGCCCCTGGGCTGGCGGGCGACTCCCGGCGGGGCCCCCTCGCGTCAGCGCCGCGTCCTCCCCCTGCAGACGCAGCCCCACGCTGGGGGCCTCCAACCGCGCCTTCGCGCGCTGGCTGCCGGCCGAGTACGAGGACGGCTTCTCGCTGCCCTACGGCTGGACGCCCGGGGTCAAGCGCGGCGGCTTCCCGGTGCCCCTGGTGAGCGCCGGCCGGCGGTGGGGAGTGGGGGCTGGCGGGGGGGGGGGGGAGCGAGGCCCGGCCCGGAGGCGCGCGGGGTCCCCGGCGGCCCCTGACGCTCCGTGTCCCGCAGGCGCGCGCCGTCTCCAACGCCATCGTGCGCTTCCCCACGGAGCAGCTGACCCCGGACCAGGAGCGCTCGCTCCTCTTCATGCAGTGGGGGCAGCTGATCGACCACGACCTCGACCTGAGCCCGGAGCCGGCCGCCCGGGTCTCCTTCGTCACTAGTGTCGACTGCGAGACCAGCTGCCTGCAGCAGCCGCCCTGCTTCCCGCTCAAGGTGCTCCCTTCTTCCCGCCCCGCCGCTGCCTGCCGGGTGGGGAGACGGGGAATCCTTCCTGGAAGCGGCCACCTCCCTCTGTGCCCAGAGTTCCCTCCCCGGCAACTGAGTAAGGCTGGCCCTGCCCACCCACTTGCCTCCGCCTCCGGGCCGAGGAACTTCCCGCCTCGCTCCAACCTCCGCGTGCGGGTGCCCGGTGCTCCGTCCCCTTGCCTCCGCACAGAGGGCCACCACCTTCCCGCCCCCCACCCCTGGGCGCACATTGCGCGGAGCCTGGGCTGTCGGTTGCAGGAGGGCTGGAGGGGACTGGATGGTTGGAGCACAGTAGGGAGAGGAGGAGAGAAAGGAAGGAGAATGGCAGAGAGGGAGAGAGAAGAGAGAAAGGCAGGGGCCAGAGTGAAAGACAGGAAAGGTACAGGGAAGGGGGCGGGGGGCGCAGGAAAGGAAAAGCAAAAGGAGGCTGAGAGTTGGAGACCGCATCCAGAGAACAAGGGAGGGAGGGGCAGACACGGTGGGGAAAAGGAGGGAGAGAAATGAAGTTTAGGCGAGGACTGGCTGGCCCTCCTCCAGGGGGTCACACATCCCCCATTCCAGAGTTCTGGTCATCACCCCCAAAGCTCGAAGCTCAGAGGAACTCTGCTGGTGCAACATCAGGCAGTGATCCTCTGTGGGCCTTGAGAGGCCTCCCTCCAGGCCAAGGGGGCCAGAAGTCCTGAAGAGCCCTCGTTTTAGCGTCTGGGTCTCGCCCTCTGGTCCTGGGTTCCAGGCTGCTTTGGAGGTGGGATCAAGACCTTGGGGTAAGGAGTGGACAGGAGAGCCAACCGGCCTTGTCTGCATGTCACAGATCCCACCAGATGACCCCCGCATCAAGAACCAACGTGACTGCATCCCCTTCTTCCGCTCCTCGCCAGCCTGCACAGACAGCAACATCACCATTCGCAATCAGATCAACGCGCTCACCTCCTTCGTGGACGCCAGCATGGTCTATGGCAGCGAGGACCCTCTGGCCACTAAGCTTCGAAACACTTCCAATCAGCTGGGGTTGCTGGCTGTCAACACCCGCTTCAGCGACAACGGCCGGGCCCTGCTGCCCTTCGACACCCTGCATGACGACCCCTGCCTCCTCACCAACCGCTCGGTGAACATCCCCTGCTTCCTGGCAGGTCAGCCCCGAGTGGGAACCTGGGGTGGTGCCGGGGGGCGGGGGGTGTGTGGGTGCGCTGGAGCCACAGGGGGCCTGTTGGTGAGCAGCCTGTGGGTTTGCATTTAGAGAGACTCTGTCCTCACCATCTTCATATTAATCCAGTTGCCTTGGTGACAAGTTGGATGGAGCCAGAAAGGCAAACAAACAAAAAACCCCAAACCAAAACTAACAAAAACCAAAAAGCCAACCTAAGAAGGAGACTCAGGGATGGCTGAGGAGCCTCTGTCCATCTGCCCTTTTCCCTCTGGACTCTGGCAGAGAGTTGAGTCCTCAGAGACAGGGAACTAGGGGGACAGAGAGCAACGTGGCATCCTCACTCTCTAGAACTGCATCATCCACTGTGCTAGCCACTAGTCACACGTGGCAATTTTCATTTAAATTTAAGTTAATGCAAATTAACTTAAATTAAATTTAAAATTCAGTTCCTCCGCTGCACTAGCCACATTTCAAGTGTTCGGTAGCCTCATAAGCTAGTGGTTCCCATATAGGGCAGCACAGATGTAGAACATTTTCATCAATTCAGAAAGTTCTATGGGACGGTGCTGCTCCAGAATATCACCTCCTGTCGTCTTGAGTCCCTGTAATAAGAGAGGGCAAGATTTTAAATTTAAACACCTGGCAGCCCTGGGGATATGGTTGGGGCAGTGACGGTGCCCACACCCAGAAATTTTCCAATTTTTTTAAAAAAGATTTTATTTAATTTTTAAAGAAGATTTATTTATTTGAGAGACGGGCTGAGAGAGAGAGAGAGAGAGAGAGAGAGAGAGCAGGGGGAGGGGCAAAAGAAGAGGGAGCAGCACTCTGCTGAGCATGGAGCCAGATACTGGGCTTGATCTCAGGACTCTGAGATTATAACCTGAGCCGAAATCAAGAGTTGGACACTCAACCGACTGAGCTACCCAGGCACCCCAAGATTTTATTTTTAAGTAATCTCTACACCCACTCTGGGTCTGGAACTTATAACCCCCAAATCAAGAGTCACATGTCCCACCAACTGAGCAGCCAGGTACCCGTCCACTATTTTTTAATGTAAATCCAATAGTGGTCCTGAGGCCCTTCCGTTCACATCTGGCCTCCCAGCCTCTCCTCCTGACGGCTTCCGGCGATCTCTCCCCTGGCTGGGCCCTGGCGAGGAGAATCAAGGTCAGCTCCAGTCCACTCCAGAGCCCATAGTTTTCTGGGCTAGTGAGGAAAGAGCAGCACTCCTCAGCCAGTTACGGCCACCTCCATCCTGGCGTCAAGCTGCATGGCCTGGGCCTGGATCACTGTGACCTCTGGCAGCTCATGGGATAGTAAATCTGCTCTCAAAGAATTTCTTTCCCACAAGCATCAGGAGCTAATAAAGACTAGACTCAGTGTCCTGCTAAAAGGGCCTGGCCCTAACTCTCTGGCCCTTCCAGAGAAAAGGTGGGGAGGACTAGAGGGATTAGAGATTTCACTTGTTTTTGTTTTTTTTTACAGTCTCAGATGTGGACTATAAACATCCTGTGCCCTAGACCCCCTCTCACCCCCACTCTCAGGAGCCTGAGCAGGCTGCAAATTAGTATGTAGTAAGGATGGGGATGGCAACTCTGATCAGATGGTAGTGGCTTTCTAGAGTCCTGTGTTGAGAAGGATTCTGAGGTTGCATCCAGTTTGAGCAGGAAGAGAGTGCTGTCTGACATGGGCATGGAAAGTAGGGGGCGCCGACACACATGCTCCTTTTTGGCCTTCCCTGCATCGAGAGAGTAAGTCAACCAGGCAGTGTAGGGATCACCTACTTTGTAGCAGGCATGGTGTTAAGCTACATATGTCTATGTGTGAGTTGGGTGGAGGGTCAGATGCAAAAAGGCTCAAGCCATGGTCCTCATCTTCAAAGAGCTCCCCGGCTCAGCTACTAGAATGTGGCAAGTCACGTGTCAGCTCTGATGCCTGTTGAATGAGCATCTGCAGCTAGCAGTGCCCCTACACCGAGGAAGAAGTTAGCATGGTGGACCAGGGCATCAAGGGAGGACCTCCTAGAGGAGGTGTAAACTGAGCACGGTGTGGAAAGATGGATGGAGAGGAAGTCTGGGTTTCAGACCTTGGCTGGGGAGGGAGTTTCGGTGGAGCTAGTCCTTTCTGATGGGATCTTAGGAATGACAGCAGCTTTTGCTTCCCCAAGGGGACACCCGCTCAAGTGAGATGCCTGAGCTCACCTCCATGCACACACTCTTTGTGCGGGAGCACAACCGGCTGGCCACAGAGCTCAAACGCCTGAACCCCCGCTGGGATGGAGAGAGGCTCTACCAGGAAGCCCGCAAGATCGTGGGAGCCATGGTCCAGGTGGGCAGTTCTGAGCATTGGTGATGCCAGGGGTCGGGCAGGCTAGGGATCCAAACATGCCTCTACCACATCCTAGCTGTGTGACCCGGGGCAGGTTAACCCCCATGAGCCTCAGTGTGTGCATCCATGATGCTGTAAAGATTAAATGATATATGTGAAAACACCTGGCAGATACTAAGTGCCTGACAAAGGTTACTTGCCTTCCATCCCCTCCTTCCTAGGCTGGCTCCCCTTTCTGCTGTCCTGTCCATCGGGAATGGTTTCGGGAGGCTTAAAGGGGTGGGTCTGAAGTGCCTGGCGCAGAGTAGCTGGTCGGTAAATGCCTTTCCTTTCCTTATCTCCTTGTGGCTCCTCGCTCCCTTACCCACTCACCTCTTCTTTTGGCTCTATCATAGTCACCCCATCCCTCACCCTTGTTTATCCCTGGGAACTGTTCCTGGTTCTCGCTCCCAGCTTCTGATGCTTCAGCACCCCCATCCTCTCCCCAAGACACACACACACACACACACACACACACACACACGTGCACACCTTTTTCATATCTTAGACTCCGGAGGGGGAGAGAGTTGCAGGTGCGGAGGGTAAGTTTTGGCTTTGCACCAAGAACTTAAGTGAGATTCATTTAAGCCTTGCAGAAAATTCCAGACTCTAGAATCTATAATCTTCTCTTTGCCCTGGGGGAAATCATCCAGGGTGGCTCTTTTCCTTTTTGCCTCCCCTCCTCCACAAATGCAAATTGAACGCTATCGTGAGCCAAGTGCTTGCTGTACACCGAGTAATTTCAAGAGAAATGAGATACAACCCTTGTCCTCAGGAGCTTATAAGTTAGGAGAAAAAAAAAAAAAGACATGAATAACTCAAGGGCAAAGGAGCTATTGACGAACAAAGCCCTTTGTTATTTAATCCTTTAAGACAGACGGCAGCATAATTATCTTTAATTTACATTTGAGTAACTGGGGCTCACAGAGGTTCATAACTGGCCCAAGGTCGCACAGCAGGCAAGCCCTGGAGCTCTGTGTCTGCCACTCGGTGCCACTCTGTTAGACCCAAATCCAGCGCAGTGGGAGACAGCTCCCTGGCTATGGACAATGGAGGGACCCCCCCCCGCCCGCCCCCCAAGCCAGGAGCAGGCAGAGACTGCACAGAGGGTGAATGGAGAGGCCACTCTGAGCACTTTTCTTTAGATCATCACTTATCGGGACTTTTCTTTAGATCATCACTTATCGGGACTACCTGCCCCTGGTGCTGGGACCACAGGCCATGAGGAAGTACCTGCCGAGCTATCGTTCCTACAATGACTCGGTGGACCCTCGCATCGCCAACGTCTTCACCAATGCCTTCCGCTATGGCCACACCCTCATCCAACCTTTCATGTTCCGCCTGGATAACCAGTATCAGCCCATGGGGCCCAACCCCCGCGTTCCACTCAGCAAGGTCTTCTTCGCCACCTGGAGGGTAGTGCTGGAAGGTGAGGGGACCTCGGCCAGGAGACAGTGGGCTGGCAGCTGAGGACACGGTGGGGGTGGCCGTGGCTGCAGGGAGCCGGGGCAGGGGAAAGCCTCTTCCTTCCACCTTTGGGGACCTTATCTGACTTTCCAGCCTCAGTTCACCTGACTGCTTCTGTATATAATAATAAAGGGTAGGCTGGAGATGGCTCACAGGGAGCTGGCTCCTTCCTGTGTGTTATGACTCTCAGTGACCCAGGAGCCCAGGGGCTGGGTGCACCCCAGCTTGCAAGTCTGAATGGTGTCACCCCCTGAGACCTCAATTCCCCAGCGAAGACCTGCCCACTGAGGCCACCTTGGCACGGGGAGCTGCCTGTGCCCAGCCCTCTTCTGCAATCCCCTGACTGCACCTGGGACTTTTCCCTCACTCCAGCCTGCGCTCTGGCTGCTGAGCCGGATCCTTCCCCAAGTCTTGTTTCTCTTGTCCCAGGTGGCATTGACCCCATCCTGCGGGGCCTCATGGCCACCCCTGCCAAGCTGAATCGCCAGAACCAAATCGTGGTGGACGAGATCCGGGAGCGGTTGTTTGAGCAGGTCATGAGGATCGGGCTGGACCTGCCCGCTCTAAACATGCAGCGCAGCCGGGACCATGGCCTCCCAGGTGAGGGGCTGCAGGAGCTCGGCTGTGCCCCGCCCCCACTCTAGGGCCCTGCCCTCTGGGGTGCCCCCAGCTGCCCCAGTGGGCTGGAAACCTGGCTCCATCACATTTCATATTGCTTTGTTTTACATGAACTTTGAGGGGGAAAGGATTATTATCACTTCCGTCTTACAGATGAGCAAACTGAGGCTTGAAGAGACTCCGAACTTGCCTAGGTTCTTCTCCAGCCAAGTCGGTGATCGAGCTTGAATTTGAACCCAGATCAGCCTAACCCCAAAGTCTGTGCCTACATTATGGGACAGCTGGTGTGGCTGAACCTTCTAGATACACCTCACCCCTCACGGGTCTGAGATCTTCAGAGGGGGACAGTGAGATGTTCCTGCTCTTGGACGCTGTAGGAGTTAGGGCAGTTTAGGATTTGCCTCACAGTGAGAGAGCAAAGGAAAGAGAGAGGGTCTTGGCCCCTCAGTTCAGGGTTCCTTGGGGGCTTATAGCCTGGGAGAAGCCCCTCAGTGTCCTCCTCTCCCTCATGTCCTTCGGTAGACAGCCAGGGTCAGTGTGTTGGGGAGGTGGGCTTTGTGGGACCCTTCCACAGCCACCGCTCCCCCATACCCCCACAGGGTACAATGCCTGGAGGCGCTTCTGCGGGCTCCCCCAGCCCAGCACAGTGGGCGAGCTGGGCACGGTGCTGAAGAACCTGGCCCTGGCGGAGAAGCTGATGCAGCAGTATGGCACACCCGACAACATTGACATCTGGATGGGCGGCGTGGCCGAGCCCCTGGAGCCCTACGGACGCGTGGGCCCCCTCCTGGCCTGCCTCATTGGGACCCAGTTCAGGAAGCTCCGCGATGGTGACCGGTGAGGGGTGGCGAGCTGCTCAGGCCCGCTGTGTGGTTGCAGGCCTATTTCCCAACCTCTGGGCGCCCCTCCCACTTCTGCCTGTGAAGTGAGGGGCAGGAAGGGATCCGTGATTTCCAGGGTTTCCGGGGCCTTGAGGTCATCCCTCATGTGCTCTGAACCTGTTGGTGGTGCAGCCAGGAGGGACCTGGACCCCTGGTTGTGAAGGAGGGAAGACAGAGAAAACGCAACTCTTACCTACCCCTTCTCCGGTGTCAGAGTGCTTGCTGCTGAACAGCCCCCAGGGCTCTCCTAGAGTGACGTCACTGTGTCCCTGACACCTGTCATGCCCAGTTCTTACCTAGCCCATATTGCGCTCTTGGGAAAACTAGAGAAAGGTGTCCTCCTCTGGGTGGACCCCTTATAAACCCACCGCAAGGTTCTCTGCGCCCCCGCGGACACAGCCCCGGGCCAGGGCACAGGGCTTCGTGAGTAAGCGTGGGCCCAGCTCCCTGTGCAGCGTGAGTGGGGCCCCGGGGGCCACCGGAGTGGGGGCAGAGCGGAGGCACCCCGGCAGCTGCGCTCTCCTCCATGCTGTGCAGAGGGCATCACGCGTGTGAAAGCCCCCAGGCTGTGGTGGACCTCTTACATCCAGGGAGTGGCTCGAGCCAGCGGAGGCCCTTCCGGCCGAGGACAGCCTGGGTGCAATGTCCGTGGGTGTCCCCACGCAGGTTTTGGTGGCAGAACACGGGCGTGTTCAGCAGGCAACAGCAGCAGGCGCTGACCAGGATCTCCCTGCCCCGCATCATCTGTGACAACACGGGCATCACCATCGTGTCCAAGAACAACATCTTCATGTCCAACACATTCCCTCGGGACTTTGTCAGTTGTAGCACACTCCCCGCACTGGACCTGACCTCCTGGAGGGACAGTGACTAGAGGCTGGGTAAGGGGGTATGGTGGTGAGGTGACAGTCCCTGGGCTGGCCCGTGGGGGCCCCTTCCCTAGGTGAGCGCATCCCTGTTCTGGCTGAGAGAATGAGTGACTAGACATTCATTCGTGTGTGTGTGTGTGTGTGTGTGTGTGTGTGTGTGTGTGTGCGCGCGTGCGCGCGCACCGTATACAAATTGCATTTCCTATGTGTGAGTGTTCTGTGACCATGGGAGGTGTTTTGTGTGCGTGCGTATGTGTCTGTGTTTGCTGCCTATGTGAGTAGTAAGTATACGGAAGATCGTAGAGTGCATGGGTGAGGAGCACAAGTCCGGAGCCAGGTGGGTGGGTTCAAATCCTGACTCTTCAGCTCTCCAGCCGTGCGACCTTGAACAAATGACTCAACCTCCCTTTTATCGAGAATACCTTGAGTTTTCTTCTTCGCAAATAAAAGCTGTCGTGGCTCCTTAGAGGCTCCATTTACACCATGTCTGCCCCCAGGGAGCTTATAAGTGACAGTGTCCAGGTTGGCAGAGGTGACCCAGTGACCCCCGGGGGGAACGAGCATGAGCAGTTAGGCTGTGTGTGGTGGTTGAGTTGTGGGCTCAGGGGAGCAGGGCTCGGTCAGTGGCACCCCTTTTGCTTCCTTATGCTGTTCTCTTGCTTGTTCCCAGGAGCCCACCTGGAGAGGAAGTGGGGCCCATTGGCCCTTTTGTGCCATGTGTTTGTACCTGACATCTATGATAATAAAGCACCACCGATGGGGATCTTCGCTCTGTCCATGTCTGCTATGGGACTGGAGCCTTGGCATGAGGCTTGCTCTGGCTTCTGAATTTGAACCAGTGTGGTCCGTGCCTCGGAAATGGTGGTGAGGGTCTCCGGGAGTCATTCTTTGATGCACACATACCAAGCAGGCAGTTCTTAGAAGCCTCCGGGCCAGGTCACACCGAGCAGACCATCCTGACTCGCCTTCCACCCACACCACCCCGGAGGACAGAATCTGTGGTCACCGAGCCCTTACGCTCATCCACTGCTCTGGCGAACATCTGTTGCGGGCTCAGTCTGTGTCAGGCCCGTGTCAGGTGCTGGGGGTGGAGGGGACACAACGCTGTCCTGCAGGAGAGAAAGAATAGAGGTGTGATGGGAAAGTAGGCCCTTCCCAGCTGACGGGGCGCCTCTGGATCGTGCATCCCTGCAGCCTGGTGCGATGGGTTGGAGGCCCTCGAGACAGCAGACTCCTTCTCAGTCCTGGCTTCGTGCAGCCAGTTTCCGAGAGCAGGGACAACAGATGGCTGGGCCCAGGACAGGGCCAGAGCTGAGGGAAGGGAAGGAGGCTATTTCCCAAATAATCTTGCCTGGAGCTTGACCCCTATATCTGAGACCGGTAGATTCCTCCCTGCCCACCTTGTTCCCTTTCCCCCTCCGCCCCCAGCTGGGAACCTGAAGGTGTGCAGGATGCCGAGGCTCATGGACCCACGGGAGCCCCAGGCCACATTAAGACCTCTCCCATAACGGGATAAGTACTCTCCATTTCACTGATGATGACAGGGTAGCCAGAGAGGTGACGAGACTCATCTGAGGCTCGAAGACCTAGGCGCCAGAGCTAGGATGACCGCCCAGGTCTTCAGGCTCCTAGGCTCTTCCCACAGGCTGGCTAAGTGCCTCCCACCCCCACTGCACCAATCAGGGGACCTGGAGGTGCCGGCTAGGCTGACCTTACCCGGAGGGTCATTTTAAAAGAACACAGTATATATTAGGTAGCAGTGCAAGGAATATTCTGGAGATGCCCCTTCAGAGGTCTCACAGGTTCCAAGGCCTCGAAGAAGAGGGTTGTTCCCAGAAGGGTCTCTGGAAGGGAAATCAACTCTTGGTGTAGGGGAATCCAGGCTCAGACGTCCTCCCTGCTTGATCCCTTGACAGCAGCCCAAACCTTCTCCCTTGCCTCTGTGGCCATTGTTTCTTTCCCCAGGAGCCCCTGGCCGCCTCTTTTTCTCTGAGAACTGAAATCTCACCACACCATACCTTCTCGTCCCACAGACCCGTGCACACAACATCTTAGTGGTAAGACAGACTGCACGGTAGACATCTAGTTATTTGGCAGTGGTTCCAAGGTCTGCCTTCTAGAAGGGAATAGTATCATTGCCACCGTCTTCAGTCAATCATCAGGTGTTTATTGAGCCCTTGTTGGGGGCTGAGCCTCATGCCGGGTGGCACGGGGGACACTCAGAAGCGGACTGACGTCTCTGGCTTGAGGACCTTACAATCTAGTTTGAAAGGAGAGGTGGAAAGATCAGAGCACAACGACCACGGCCTCAGACGAGACCTGTTGCCGGGAGAGGATGGGTGACATCCCGCAGACAGAGGGGATGGCGTGGGAGCAGCGGGACGCCAGTGGGGGAGCTGGGCAGGCTGAGCTGCTGGCCTTGGGCTTGAGCGAGGTGTGCGTCCGGCGAGTGTAGAGAAACCCGGCTGAAAGTAGGGCCGGGATGGGGTGTGGAGCTCTAAGGGACTGGGCCACTGAGCTTGCTTGAAATGGCATCAAGGACCAAAGGGAGCGCTACTGCACAGTGTGGGAGGCCGGGAAGTCTGGGCCCCTAATTCTCCACTGAGGCCCAAGGTGAAAGGTCTAGACTGTCAATTGCTGAGCAATCCACAAAGCCTTGGGGGTAGCTGTTGGCCTGGAATGGGTCCCGTGGGACCTTGGTGATGTGGGTGTTGTCACAGACGAGGCGCGAGACAGACATTTTCTGTAGAGAGTCCCGCTGCTTCTCAGTGAAGACTCCGGGGTTCTCCCACCAGAATCTGCAGAGACAGAAGCAGGGTCTGCCCACACAGCCCCGCCGGCGGCCCCTCCCGCCCCACTGTGACGAAGGGGAAGGCAGGAGGTGGCTGGGAACACATGGAGGTCTGGACTAGTCCTCACACAGGACTTTGGGACCCCCACAGAGAAGGGTCTGCTCTCCCCTGCCCTCCTCACAAGATCTCACTTGCCTGTCTCCATCACGAATCTGCCGGAACTGCTTCCCCAGGAGGCAGGCCAAGAGAGACCCCACCCGGCCTCTCTCTACCAGGGGCTCAGCGACACCCCCAACCCAGATGTCGATGTTGTCAGGGGTCCCGTAGAGATCCAGTAACTTCTCAGCCAGCCTCTTGTTCTTTAGCACAGCATTCAGCTCCTTCAGGGTCTGGGGCTGTGAGAGGTCACAGAAGCCTCTCCAGGAGTTGTACCCTAGGGCAGAGGGGCTGAAGCTGTCTCATCCCAGGGGCTTCTCACCCACGACCCGCCTTGGGGACATACCTGCTCCAGCTCCATCGGCCCCAGAAAGTCTGGCCTCATAGCCTCTGGGGCGGGGTGGGCCAGGCTCCATTGTTTTATACTTGTACTTCAGGCTTGAGAGGGCTAGCAGGTCATATGGTGCTTACTATGGGTCCAGGCACTATTCTAGGCACTGTACAAATATGTCAGCTGAAGAACAGAGATGATAAGTATAACTTGCCTAAGGTCATGTCACTAGAAATGGCACGGCTGGGATTTGAACCCGGGCCGTCTAGCTCTTCATTCCTACATTAAATTGCCTTTCATGGGTCCAAAGAAAGGTCCAAAAGTCATTGGTTTCTCTCTATTCTCATTTCTTAACGTTTTTCTGGGCTTTTAAACCAGTTTGACAAGTCGGCTGTTGTCCTCTTGTTCATTTGAGGTGCTCCAAAATGGTACTAGACATGTTTTCTTATCTCTGCATTAGGGAGAATAGAAGATTCCATTTCACAGACGAACAAAATGAAGTTTTAAACTGGCATCTCTGCTTTCTGTTTTAGAGTTGGTCAGATCCCCAGGGTTATAGCAGAGAGCCCCCAGGAACCTCAGAAAGTAACGAGAAGTTCCCTGGGCCAGGCAGGACCCCAGGCCCACTCACCAGGCATCCCATGGTCCCGACAGCGCTGTATGTTGATGGCAGCCAGGTCAAAGCCGTGGATCTTGTGAGTGGGCTGGAAAAGCTTGTTGCGCAGTTCTCTGGTCATCATTTTATTCTGATTCAGCAGCTTGGACTTCTTGGCCAGCAGGCCCCTGACCAGAGGGTCAATTCCACCTGCAAGGGAGACCCAGAGGCCATCCTGGGGACGGGCGTAGGGTGAGGCCATCTTCCACTGCTAGCCCCTCCCTCCACCAGATGTTTCCTCTCAGGTAAAAAGTAGGGCCAACTGAACCTCTCAGGCTGGCAGCCGGGAGAGAAGAGCGAGGTGCAGCTTGCAGGGTGTGCTGGGGCTGAGGGCATCTCTGACTGCGGGCCGGGGGTGGGGATGGGGGTGGGGAATGGGGCATTCCTGGGATGATGACAGGAATATAAGCTTCAGGAGTTTTTTGAGCTTTGGCTCAGAGAGTCGGCTCCTCCTTCCACAGGTTCCCCTGAGGAACTCTGACGCATGGGGAGAGGTAGCAGGAGGCTACAAAGAATGACCCTGACTTGTCAGGACTTAGGTAAAGCCAGTTTCAACGCAGCCCGGCCCAGGATAAAGGGGAGCTGGGCCCAACCTTTGACTCCTAATGGAGGTGGAAAGCCCTAGAGGAGAGCAGAAAAGAGCAATTTATTTACCAAACTCATGAATTTTTTCTGCAGGGGTCAGAGAAGCCTGAGGCAGGGAAAACCTAGGTGGCTTGGAGGCCAGAGGACGAGAGAAAGAATAACAACTCATATTTATTGACCACCTCCTGTGTGTCAGAAACCATTGTAGGGTTCTCTCCACATACATGCCACTTACTTTTTTGTATATCCTAGTGGGATAGGTACCATTGTTGTCCCTGTTTTACAAATGAGGAAACTGAGGCTCAGTGAGGTGAATTCACTTGCCCAAGGTCACACAGGAAGGAAGTTCCTGGAGTCTGACTTCTAAGCCAGGCTTCCCTAGAAGCAGGCTGCAGCGTGAGACCGCCAGGTGACAGGGCCTCCCTAAAAGGACATACCGTCTTTGACTATCCTCCAGGTGTTGAAGAAGAGGGTGTGCAGGGGGAGCTCTGCCTCTGGACCCCATGGCTGATAGTTCTCGTCTAGGCGGGACACAGTGGAGGGGACCTCCAAGTGGCCAAAGCGGAAGGCAAAGGTGAAGACATTAGAAATTCGGGGGTCGGCAGATTTGTTGTAGCCTTGGTATGGAGGGATCCACTTCTGCATCTCATCACCGAGCACAATGGGTAGGTAGTCCCTAAAGGTGATAATCTGCGGGGAGAAACATGTCATGAGCCAAGGGTGGGAGAACACTGAGACCTCTGCAGAGTGAGGTTGGAGGAAGCTGCAGTCAAGAGGGATGAGTGGCCCAAAATCTAGGAGGGCAAATGGATAGCGTACATGGCCCACTTCCCTTCCTGTGACCATGGCAGACAGTTGCTAATTGATCATGACATTCTTTCTGCTGGTCGCTCATCATATGCTTCAACATGGGCCTTACCGATCAGTCCTTCGAATCGGCGCTAGGCATGTACTCTCTATGTCATCTCCACTACAGGTCTATGGCCTTGAAGCTGAAGTGACAATCCTTGTGTGTCACTTGAACATAATGATGTCACAACATTCAACTTTTCCCCATAGGGCCAGGGCAAAAGGAATGATGAACCACAGGAATGGCTCACAGGGTAAGTTCACCTCATCTCCAATTCTGAGACAAATGGTGCACCATGGAGAGAGCAATTTGGGGGTTTGTTTTACTCAAAGCAATGAGCTAACACACATAGAGAAAATTTTGAAAAAAGAGAAAATCGTGATACCACGTATTGCAATAACTATATGAATTTTTTCTTTTTTCTAATCTTTGTCTATACAATACATATTTTTACACACTTGTACTCCTAGAGAATACATACTTTTGTAATTCTGCTTTTTCACTTCAAGTTTCTCATGTTTCTACCTAGCTCACAATTATTATGTAATTAAATGTGCATAATATTCTATTGCATTCATGGATCCCTCTCTTACTGTTTTATTTTTAGGTTGCTTCCAATTTGTTCAGCAGCAAAGGCCATGGGGATTTCATCCCTGGAGCAGGCAGTCTGCTTCTCAGACTCTGTGAGGTGGCAAGAGACAGAAACTTGCCTCTGATCATAGTGGACTGGCCCAGCTGTGGCACCAGACCAAGCTGGTTAGTCAGATTCTCACTCTCAGGAATTTAGATTTTGGATGCAGCTGTCCTGGACTGTTTCTGATGGCGCTTGATCTGAAGGCACAAGTGGGGCCATATGGGGGATCATTTGCTACCATGTGCAGAAAAGCAGGAAAACCCATCTGAAGACAGAGACAGAGAGAAGGAGAGAGACAGAGAGAGAGAGAGAGTGGAGAACAATAGAGAAGTAGAGAAAGGCATGGAGAAAGAGAGGCAGGGTGAGACTCCAGATGGTTTCCAGTCTCTGGCTCTAACCTTGCTTAGGCCCAACTACACTCCCTGCCCTGGGGTTCCAGGAGAAACCTTTATCAGCTTCCATTTGACATAGGTATAGGATTGAACCAATACTAAATGTCTGAACTAGCCTGAGTGGATTTCTTTTTCTTGGAGTCCAGTAAGCCTTGTATGGATGGAATTGTGTCCCCTTGCTAAGGTATATGTTGAAGCCCTAACCCCTAATGTGACTGTATTTGGACATAGGGCCTATAAAGAGATAACTGAGGTTAAATGAGGTCATAAGGGTGGGGCCCTCATCCAATAGGACTGGTGTCCTTATAAGAAGAGAGAGAGAGACACCCGGGAGGTACACACACAGAGGGAAGGCCATGTGAGGATACAGAGGGAAGGCAGCCGTCTGCACACCAAGGAGAGAGGCCTCAGGAGAAACCAAACCTGTTGAAACCTTGGTCTTGGACTTCCAGCCTCCAGAACTGGAAGAAAATAAACTGGAGAAAATAAATAAACTGGAGAAAATAAATTTCTGTTGTTTAAGCCACCCAGTGTATGATATTTTATTGTGGCAGCCCAAGCAAACTAATATAAAACCTTAATTCAGATCATCTTTAGGTAGATACTTTTCATTCTTTGGATGATGTCCTACAACAGAAGGCAGCCAGGAAAGTGCCTTCGGCAGACAGCATCAGTAGGCACCGAGTGGGAACCCTAGAGGTACCAGAAGAGTGAAGCAGACCAGAATAGCATTGCAAGGGCTTGGGAAACTAAACTGTCATTGGAAACAAAGCCCACAAAAGTATGCCAGACCTACATGTTGAACCCAAATAGACTTCTATAGGATCATGAGTCTCCTAACATAATAAGTAAAATGTCTCGGATATAATTGAAAATCACTCATAACACCAAGAACCAGGAAAGCCACAGTTTGTGAGAAAAGACAATCAACCGATGCCAGTAAATACATGAATCAGATGCTGAGGTTATCTGATAAACATTTTAAAGCAGTTTCATAAAAATGCTTCAACAACCAATTCTGTTACCTTAAAACAACAACAAAAAAAGACCATCTCAGCAAGGAAATAGAATTTATAAAAAAGAAACACTGAAATGATAGAACTGAAAAACACAAACTAAAATTAAAAACTTGTTAGGAAGACCCAGCAGGAGTGTAGAGATGACAGGGTAGAATGGAAGACAGATCAATAGAATTTACTCACCCTAAACAACAGAGAGAAAATAAACAAAACAGCCTTTCGGCCAGAACCGCCATCTTCCAGTAATTTGCCAAAATGACCAACACAAAGGGAAAGAGGAGCGGTACCCGCTATATGTTCTCTAGACCTTTTAGAAAACATGGAGTTGTTCCGTTGGCCACATACATGCGAATCTATAAGAAAGGTGACATTGTGGACATCAAGGGAATGGGCACTGTTCAAAAAGGAATGCCCCACAAATGTTACCATGGCAAAACTGGAAGAGTCTACAACGTTACTCAGCATGCTGCTGGCATTGTTGTAAACAAACAAGTTAAGGGCAAGATTCTTGCCAAGAGAATTAATGTACGCATTGAGCATATTAAACACTCAAAGAGCCGAGACAGCTTCCTGAAGCGTGTGAGGGAAAATGCTCAGAAAAAGAAGGAAGCCAAAGAGAAAGGTACTTGGGTTCAACTGAAGCGCCAGCCGGCCCCACCCAGAGCAGCCCACTTCGTGAGAACTAACGGAAAGGAGCCTGAACTGCTGGAACCCATTCCCTATGAATTCATGGCATGATAAATGTAAAGAAAATAAAAGACCTCAAGACTAAAAATATTTCTCTTAATTGAGTAGAAGTGTGGTGTCCTTTCCCCCCCAAAAATATTTAAAGCACACTTTGTGTCCTAATTCATTGGGTGATGTCTTTATTGAAACTTAGTGGCTTTTTTTCTTGTTGAAAGATGTGAGGTGGTTTATTGTAGAACAATATACTCAATTGGTTAGGAAACTGCCAGATACTACTTTAAAAATATTTATAGTTGGAAAATAGTCCCTCCAAATCCCTAAGAAAAAAGAATTTTAAAAAATATGTGAAAGGCTATCTGTCGCATTGCATTTAAGCTCAGTGAAAGTTCAAGTTCTTGTAATTGTATCCTGTCTTAAATAGCTGTGTTTTAAGGATAAAGAACTTGCCTTTGAAGGCTACTATTTAAAAACAGATGGTTTAAAGCACTTCGTCTGGTTCCTACTAAATTGTTTTCCCTGTCATTTCCTGTTATGGTTTTCTTGTATGGTGCTCTAGCTCTTAGGAAAAATGTATTTCTTGGAATTGCTCTTTCTTGCCCCAGTTCCGTTGTACTTGTCTTTGCCTGAAATACCTACACTTTAAGTTGGTGAATTCCTGATTGTCCTTTTTTCACCTTGAGTGTCATAGGTGAACCTTCCCTGATAAAAGTATTGCAAGGAGAGGAATGAAAGTGCTTGGAATCAGAGAAGAGAAATTATTTCTGGTTTGGGATGATAGAATAAAGTTCCTTATACCTGGAAAAAAAAAAAAGAAAATAAACAAAACAAACAAACACCTCAAACAAACCAGAACCTCGGGGCTCTGTGGGACAATAACAAAAGATCTAACATTCATATTAATGGAATCCCAGAAATCGAGGAGAAAGGGATGCGGCTGAAAAAGTATTGGAAGAAATAATGCCTGGAAACTTCCCAAAACTGATGAAAGACATACACTTACAGATACAAGAGGCTGAATGAATACCAAACATAACAAACCAAAGAAATCTACTCCAAGATGCATTATAATTAAATTGCTAAAAACTAAACACAAAAGTCTCAAATATCACCAAAGAGAAATGACACATTATCTATAAATGAACACCACTGTGAATAACGGAGAGCTTCTCATCTGAAAACATGGAGGCCAGAAGGAAGGGGCATGGCATTTTCCAAGTTCTGGAAGAAACCAGAGGGAAGAGCAAAATAAACCCAAAGCAAGCAGAATAGGCTAAAGAAAAAAGTCAGGGGCACCTGGGTGGCTCAGTCAGTTAAGCATCTGCCTTTGGCTCAGGTCATGACCTCAGGGTCCTGAGATCTAACCCCACATCGGGCTCCCTGCTGAGCAGGGAGCCTGCTTCTCCCTCTGCCTGCTGCTCCCCCCTGCTTGTGCTCTCTCTCTCTGTCAAATAAATAAGTTAAAAAAGAAAGAGAAAAAGAAAAGTCGCATTAATGAAGAAAGACCATTTTACAGAATTCAACATCTATTCATGATAAAAACTCTCCATACACTAGGAACTGACTGGAACTTCCACAACCTCATAAATAGCATCCGCAGAAGATTTACAAACAACATTATACTTAATGGTAAAAGACTGAATGCTTTCCCTCTAAGATTGGGAAGATGAGGATGTCTGTTCTCATCACTTTTATTCAACACAGTACTGGAAATTATAGCCATTGAAACAGGGCAAGAGAAAGAAATTTTTAAAAACATACAGATTACAACAGGACAGATACAACTGTCTTTATTTGCAGATGACATGATTCTCTGTGTGGAAAATCCTAAGGAATCCAGAGAAGAACTCCCAGAACTGTCTGAGTTCAGCAAGGCCAGGATATGGGATCAATATACAAAAATCAATTATATTTTTATGCACTGATAAAGAACAAGTGGAAGCTAAGTAAAAAAAAAAAATGTAATACCATTTATGACTCCTCCAAAGAAAATGAAATATTCAGGTATAAATCTAACAAAGCAGGTACAGGATCTGTATGATAAAAATTACCAGATGCTAAGTTAGCACAAAGGAAACCTGAACACTTAGACATACTGAATTTATAGATTGGAAAACTCAACGTTGTAAAGATGTCAGTTCTCCTTAAATTTTAATGCAATTCCTATCAAAATCTCAGGAAGGTTTGGTTTTTGTTTGTTTGTTTGTTTGTAGATGTAGATAAGCTTATTTTAAAATATATAGGAAAGGGACAGACCTAGAAGAGTCAGAACAGTTTGGAAAAAGGATAAAGTAGGAAGAATCGTGGCTCCCCATGGTAAGTCCTATTGGATAGCCACAGTAAACACTGTGGTGCTGGTATAGGAAGAGACACATAGATTAATGGAACAGAATAGATAATTCAGAAATAAATTCACATAAAAATGCCCAAACACTTTTTGATAAAGGAGCAAAAACAATTCAATAGAGGAGGGATAGTCTTTTCAAAAAATGGTGCTGGAGCAATTGGACATCCATAGGCCAAAGAAAATGAGCCTCACTCTACACCTCACACTTTATACAAAAATTAACCCCCAATGGATCATGGACCTAAGTGGAAAACATAAAACTATAAAGCCTCTAGGAAAAACCAGAGAAAAATCTTTGAAATCTAGGACTAGAGAAAGAGTTCTGAGACTTGACACCCAAAGCACAGCCCGTGAAAGACTACCAAACAGAATAAACCCAAACAAGTCTACTCCAAGATGAATTATAATTAGATTTTTGAAAAATAAACACAAAAATCTTAAATACTGCCAAAGAGAAATGACACATTATCTATAAATGAACACCAAAAAGAAAAATAAAAGGATTAATTGGATCTCATCACCATTAAAAACTCTTACCCTGCAATAGATCCTATTAAGAGAATGAGAGATTGGGAGAAAATACTTACAAGTCACATAGCTGATGGAGGATTTGTATCTAGAATATATAAAGAACCCTCAAAACTTAACAGTAAATGGGCAAAATATATGAACAGGTATTTTACCGAAGAGGATATATGGATGGCAAATAAGCACAGGAAAAGATGTTCAACAGGACTAGCCATTAGAGAAATGCAAATTAAAACCACAATGAAATGTCCCCACATACCTATCAGAAAGGGTAAAGTAAAAAACAATGATGACAGCAAATAAAGACCGGGCTGCTGAGACACTGGATCATTCATACACTGCTGGCGGGAATATAAAATGGCACAGCTACGCTGGAAAAGATTGGCAGTTCCTTTTTAAAACTAAAAATGGACTCTCGATATGACCCGGCAATTGCACTTGTAGGCATATATCCCACAGAAAGAACAACTTACTTTTGTGTAGAAATGTATACATGAATGTCCACAGCAGCTTCATTCATAATAGCCCCAAACTGGAAACGATTCAGATATCCTTCAATGGGGGTGAATGGTTAAGTCAACCATGGAATACTACTCAGCAACAAAAAGGAAGGGGCTTTACACCTGCAGCAGCCGGGATGGACCTCGGGGCAATTATGCTGAATGTAAAGAGCCAATCTCAAAAGGATACATACTGCATGGTTTCATCTATGTAACATTCACGAAATAACATAACTATACAGATGGAGAGCAGATTGGTGATTGCCAGGGGATAGGGACCTGGAAGGGGGCGGGTGGGTGTGGCTCTCAGAGGGTAGCAGGAGGGAGTCTTGTGGTGATGGTAGAGTGAAGTATCTTTATTGTGGAGGTGATTACAAAGATACAAATGTAGGGATCTGAAGGGGTACGTGCACCCCAATGTTTATAGCAGCAATGTCCACAATAGCCAAACTGTGGAAAGAGCCAAGATGTCCATCGACAGATGAATGGATAAAGAATATGTGGTATATATATATATATATATACACACACACACACACACACAATGGAATATTATGCAGCCATCAAAAGGAATGAGATCTTGCCATTTGCAACGACGTGGATGGAACTGGAGGGTATTACGCTGAGCGAAATAAGTCAATCAGAGAAAGACATGTGTCATATGACCTCACTGATATGAGGAATTCTTAATCTCAGGAAACAAACGGAGGGTTGCTGGAGCGGTGGGGGGGTGGGAGGGATGGGGTGGCTGGGTGATAGACATTGGGGAGGGTATGTGCTATGGTGAGCGCTGTGAATTGCGCAAGACTGTTGAATCACAGATCTGTACCTCTGAAACAAATAATGCAATATACGTTAAGAAAAGAAGAAGAAGAAGAAGAAGAAGATAGCAGGAGGGAAAGAATGAAGTGGGGTAAATCGGAGGGGGAGATGAACCATGAGAGATGATGGACTCTGAAAGACAAACTGAGGGTTCTAGAGGGGAGGGGGGTGGGGGGATGGGTTAGCTTGGTGATGGGTATTAAAGAGGGCACGTTCTGCGTGGAGCACTGGGTGTTATGCACAAACAATGAATCATGGAACACTACATCAAAAACTAATGATGTAATGTATGGTGATAAACATAACAATAAAAAATTTAAAGTATTGTGGAGGTGATTACTTGAAACTACCCATGTGATAAAATTGCATTGGTGCGCGCGCGCGCGCGCGCGCGCACACACACACACACACACACACACACACACACTTGAATTTCTAACTGGTGAAATCTGAATAAGACCTTTGGCTTGTGTCAATGTTAATGTCCTGCTTTTGATGTACTGTGGTCATGCAAAACATTAGCACTTGGGGGATGCTGGGTGTATGCACTGTTTGCTGGTTTACAACTTCCTAAGAAACTGTACCTTATCAAAATAAAATGCTTCATTATGTGCACAGTTAATTCTAGCTAGTCAATCAGCCAATCTACTATAGCAATGGACAACGCCTGTGACCTGTGGCTTGGGTGTGGAGAACTTAAAAAGAAGAGACTCCAGCTGAAATAACCCAACTAGCTGCTGAGTAACAGTCCCAGGAGTGATGGAGACTTTGGTCCCCGTGATGGCACCTGAGTGACCAACATACAAATGACTCCCCGACACTCTGAATCCGGGATTCATTTTGGGGCAAAGAAGCTAAAGAAACAAAAGGGAGAGCGAAAAGCATGAGACAGTGGGAAAGAAGCAGCAGAGGGGGAGAAGGGGAAGTGGAGAGACAGGAAAACAGAGAAGGTGGCAGAGCCGGGGGCGGAAGCCGGGTGGGTGTGGGAGGCAGTGCTCCTGGGCTTCCGCACCTGCACAAAGGCTCCCAGGATCTTCCGGGCTTCCTGGTAGAGCTTCTCTCCATCCCACTGAGGGTTGAGTCTCTTTAGCTCTTTGGCCAGCCGGTTGTGCTCTCGGAGAAAGAGGGTGTGGGAAGTGGCCAGCAAAATCTGCTCCGAGGCTCGGGAATCTCCTGAAAGCCCAGAAGACAGGAAGGTTGGTTCCCCCGGAGCGGCCCCAGAACCCAGTAACCTGCACAAAGAAATAGATGATAGTGCCCCCAAAGGACCTTCCCCTAAGCCCCTCCTTCCAGTTAACCTAAGGGAAGTTAAGTGGAAAGGGATTCGGGGTGGGGATTCATAGGTTTGACTCTTAGCTCCACACACACGATTTTCAGCTGAGTCACTTTGGACAAGTTATGGGGCACTTCTAATCCTCAGTCTCTGGGAGAATGGAGATAATAAGGCTGACCGCACAAAATTGTGCTAAAAACTACAGATGACATTAAAAAGTAAAATTTTGCTAATTACAATCCCAACTGCCCTCTAAAATGGGGCAGTACAAATTACCAGGGGCTTTTTGTGCGGATCGAAAGTTTTAGGAATGCACATTTGAGGGCAGGAATGTGGGTAGGGTAAAATTTTTCCGTGCAATACAGGAGAAGAATCTAGAGATGGGGGCCGTTGGGAGAAAGGAAAGAAGGGAGGAACAGGATGGGGGGGTTAGTTAACTGGCAGAAGAGCAGGTGTTTCACAAGAGGACATTTTGTGTCCTCTGATCTTCAGGAAAAGTCTGTTAAATTTACAAATGCTTGGTCTTAGCAGGTATTTTTGTGGAAAACAGGAAAGGGTTCAGTTTTGAATCTGGACTGATGTGAGATATGTGTGAACATGGAATCCAAGAGATCTACCCAAGAGATCTGGGCCTATGGACTGGCTTTCTGTCATGTCTGGGTGGGCAGGGGGTTTGTCCTGCAGAGTGGATTTTTGGAAGAGGAGAGGTCTCCAGAAGCTCAAGGCAGAGGGCCTGATGGCAGATCAGGAGGGCAAGGGCCCCCAGAATGAACAAAATTGGGAGGCTTTGGTTATGCATAGGTTGTATGGAGTGAGGGCTTTGTGCTGAGTGTATAAAAAGCCTTAAAAATAGGCATTCCTCTTAATCTAGAACTTCCTCCTCTAGCAAGTTATCTTAATAAAATTATTAAAAATGAGGGGCACCTGGGTGGCTCAGTCGGTTAAGCGTCTGCCTTCAGCTCAGGTCATGATCCCAGGGTTCTGGGATCGAGCCCTGCACTGGGCTCCCTGCTCAGTGGGGAGTCTGCTTCTCCCTCTGTCCCTTTCCCCTGCTTGTGCTCTCTCTGTCTCTCTCAAATAAATAAAATCTTTTAAAAACATAAAAATAAATAAAAAATTAAAAAAATAAAATTATTAAAAATGAGTGCAAAGTTTCATCAAAAAGGATGTTTATTCCCAAAAAAAAAAAAAACAGCAATAAATCACAGAAAATCTAGAAATTATTTAAATGCTTCCAAGTAGGGTTGATAAAATAAATTACAATATATGTCATGGAACACCAGGCAGCCAGTAAAAATCATGTTGTAGAAGAATGATTAATGATGCGATATATTAAGTGAAGACACCAGGTTATAGAACTTAACTGATAGTATAACCCTTATTATGTAAAACAGTATAGAATATATCTTTTTTTTTTTAAACCTAGAAAGATGGGCATTAAAAATGTTAACAATGACTATCTGTGAATGGTGGGGTTTTGTGGATTTTCTTATTTGTGCTTCTCTGGACTGAAGTTTTTTTGTTGTTGTTACAGTGAACACATGTTCTTAGATTTTGTATTCATTGGGGCCCTTCTGCCAGTCCTGGACCAGTGCCAGAGGCAGTGGGGTTTTGTGTGCATTTTTTCCAGAAGGCAAAAGAGGAAAGGCAGTGGCAAAGCCTCCCTGGAAGCTGCCTAGTAGACTCCTGAAGCTTTTTTGGTCTCCCTCTGCTGCCAGTCCTTGGGTCCCTCTGTTCCCAGCCTAGACTCACCTGCCAGGAAGCAGGGCACTCGGGCGGTGGTGTTGATGAACTCACAGGGGCTTGGCTTCTTGATGTCAAAGGGCAGGTGAGCCAGCCCATGGTCATAGGCCTCCTGGTTTACAGCCATGAGGCCCAGCGGGCTGCTGAGGTTGCGAAGGCGGCTGGCCAGGCTGGGCTCGGGGCCGTATACCAAGCTGGCATCGAGGAAGGAGGTCAAGGCGTTGATCTGATCTCGAGCCAGGGACTGGCAAGGTGAAGTGGGGCAGACGAATCCAGCTCGGAAGAAAGGCATGCACTTGCCTTGAGTCCTCACCTTGGGGTCATTGGGAGGGAACTGCGGAGAGATTGGCAGGTAGGTGACTAGGCAGAGGTGGCACAGCTGGGACTTGGCAACCTCTCCCCAGGGCGGGCCTGGATGCTGCTGGCAAAGATGCTGATGGAGCCCTCCTGGGACCCTGGGACCAGACACTGACTCCAGATGCCTCCTGCTGACGCTGTACATCCTAGGCCACCATGCCCTGAAGTTCATTACATCCCACTGTGCAAAAAGGCTGAGGGGAATCATTCAGTCTTTCATAGCAAAGGTTCCACATTTTTGGTGGGAGGGACTCCTGAGATCCCTGGACAGGGAAGCAGGACATGAGCTAGGAAAGACTCTGTTAATAATTACTACTAACAACAGCTACCATTTAGTTATTTTGGACCTAACATGTGCTATGCATTATGCATACCTTATCTCACTTTGGTCCTCAAAGAATGTAAGGCAGATAATTCAGTCCCATTTTACAGGTGAGAAAATTGGGGCTCAGAAAGATTAAGTAAGTTGCTTAAGAACTTAGAAACTGGAAGGGAAATATATGGGATTTAGATCTAGATTGACCTCAGTCCACGGCTCATGTTCTTTATATCACAGCACATAGCCTTGATTTGTTTGAATGAATAAGTCACTCTCTAACTGTAAAACCCATGAATAAGAAGAAAACGGGGCACCATGGCAAGTTCTTCTCTCTTCCTGCTGGAAAGCCCCACAAATCCTGGCCCTCACTCGGATTCATCCATCAAATTGCACCTCTTTCTGGGAGTAGCCTTCCCAGACCCCAGGGTGACTTACAGCAGTGTTCTACAAACTTTACTGTGCATAAAAATAATCTCCTGGGGATCCTGGTATAATGTAGATTTTGTTTCCCCATGTCTGGGATGAGGCTTGAGATGTTACATTCCCAATAAGTCCCCAGGTGATGCCAGTGCTTCTGGGCCAGGCACGGAGACGACTCTCCCCAGAGCTCCCCCAATTTTGCCATTAGTGGTTACTTGTCCATTTCCCACACAGGCTCTCAGTCCTTGAGGAAAGGAACGGTGTCTTATTCACCTTTAAATCCCCAGCGCTTGGTGCACTGCCTGGCATGGAGTCGATAATTAATGTCTATTTATGGAATAAATGGATGGTGAATGAATGGACGTGTGGGGTTTGGGAAGCCGTCAAATCAGCATTCGAGATCTATCCTGAGCGGCTGGCTGACCAGCTGGGAATATCTGCTCCGCCGGGGAGGTGGGAGGCTTGTCAGGACAGCTGTGGGGGCCTACCATGATGGGGAAGCAGTTGTCTTCCTGGATACAGTACTTGTCACACTGTGCTTTGGAGTACTCGCTGCTCCCCAGCTCGGTGTCGGGGGCAAAGTCCAGGTCATGGTCCACAATTTGACCCCACTGCATGAAGAGCAAGGACCTGTTTGCGTCCAGAACACCCTCCTCATTCATGTAGTCTGCAATCTGGTTGGATACCTCGCGGGCCTGCAGACCGAGAGAGAGGGGGAGGAAGGATTGGAGGAAAAAGTGCTTTGAGGAGTCAGATCCAACTGCAGCTTATTGTGTACCTTGGGTATAACAGGCACATTTAATCCCCAGGACAATTTTGTGAGGTGGGTGGCGTTACACTTATCCTGTAGGCGAGGACGGGAGTCCTGGAGAGGCCAGGCCAATTCCCAGCAGTCCTGCAGCTACAAAGGGATAGGGATGGGACTGAACACGGGTCTGTGTGACTTGATGGCTTGCAAAGGCCAGTGCCCTTTCCACGACGGAAAGGGAAAACAAAGACAGACTTCCCCAAGTAAGCGGCACCAAGGGGCCGGGTGTCTGGCAATAAATAGGAGAGGGGCTCTGGGGAGGGGCTGCCAACTCAGGTGAGGCCAACAGATAGGACCTCCAGGCAAACAACAGCTGATGCACCCCAGGGGCGGGGGCGGGGTAAGCGCTGGCAGGATGGGGCAGGGAGGCCATCTGCCCGGGACTCCCCAGGGTATCTGGCCTGTGGGCCGCCGTACGCGACGCCCGCGTGGCCGGACTCTGGGCTCTGCTGCCCTCTAGTGGCACTTTGGGGAACACGGCCGGGGAGCCGGTCCAAATCTCCATGTCCGCCGCTGCGGCCCCGCCTCGCACCCTCTGCCCTCCCACCTCTTTCTCCTGCCTTTCCACGTGTGTTTGGGGTCGCATCCCCTCCCCCGTGACGGCCCTCCCGCCCCCTCCCGCTCGGGGCTCGTGCCCACCCCGGGCCCGCCCTCACCAGCGGGAGGGGGAAGCCGTTCCGCGTCCTGCCAGGCGTCCACCCGAAGGGCAGGGAGAGCCCGTCCTCGTACTCGGCGGGCAGCCAGCGCGCCAGCGCCCTGTTGGCGGCGCCCAGCGCGGGGTTCCTCCTGAAACCGAGCAAGATCCGCGCTCAGCCTCGGTCCGGCCGCTGCGGGCTCTGCTCCTCGGCAAAGCCCGTGGAGACCGGTGGGGGGAGCAGCGGGAGCCTCCGCCCGCGGGAGAGGGGGGCGCGGAGGAGACGCCTCTCACATGCAGGGATTCTGACCCGCGTCCACCCAGAAGGCGCGGGGCTGCGCTGCCGCTGGGGTACACTGGTCCCGTTAGAAGGTGGGGAAGTTCGGGGAGAGTTCCAATAGAACGGCTTCCGGCGGGCCGCAAGCCCAGGAGGGTGAGGCAGGGGGGCTTCGGTCTGGCTGGGCTGGGCTGGGGTTGGGCAGGGCCGGCGGGCGGGGTGGAGCGGGTGGGATGGGCGCGGCGATCGGCAGGGGCTGCCCCGCACACCTGCCCGTGCCCACTCACCTGTTATTACAGTCTCCTGTAATGGTTCGGTAGGGACTGTCCTTGTCACATTTCACCGCGGGGACAGGGGCATCACAGCCCACCTCCCTAGACAGTGCAGTCAAGTCCAGACTGGGGTCTGAAACAGAAGGGACGCCAAAGCGGCTGAGTTCTTTCTCCATTCTGGGGGCACTGGGGGGAGGCAGGACACCGAAACCAGAGGTGAACTTCCATTACTTGGAGTACATGTCTATGTTCTAGGGAAGCAATTCTCATGTGGTTTCTTGTTCAATCCTGACAAGTCATTGAAGTAGAATTTTAATTCCCATTTTACGGAAAAGAAACTGAGACCACAGGGCTCAAGAGACTGGCCCGAGGCCACACAGATAGTAATTGTGAAAGTCCCCAGAATTGTTAATGATTCTTTGTTTATCAGGTCATTCGAATCAACAGATCTTTCTTTTAGAATGAAAATGTCCCTGGGAGCTTGAGCACCTGTTAGTATGAATTAGTTTGGTAAGACTGCTTTTCTTCTAAAGCTTCACTGACATCTAAAGTACCAAGCAAGCAGTAAGCTCAATAAGGAAGATGTTGGGAAGGACTAGGGAATTTTTAAGTGAGCGGCACTGTGGTCTGAGGAGGAGTAACGTAGTGGGGGCTGACTTCAGGCATCCGAACCTCCTAATGCAGCCTGTGATGCATCCTGGTGCCTGCCTGGAAGAGAGGCAAGGGAACCTGGTTCTGTGGGGGCTTCAGCAGGGGACCGTCTGTGAAGGTTGGCAGGGGCCGGGATTCAACCTTCCTCTCCTTTGGAGTCTCAGAGTCTCAAAGTGATCCCTACTTCTCCCCACCTTGTCCCAGTTTCTTTCTTTTGGAACTCTGGAATTTGCCCATGTCCTATGCCAGTCATCTTCCTGGACTTGATGTTTCCCCAGGGAGAACCTGCAGCCTCTTCCTCTGGTCGGGACCAAACCCCTTCCTCTATGACCCTCCCCAGGAGCTGTGACATTTGGTGGTGGGGGTGGGAGGGGAGGTGGAGGGGTTGGAGGAGGTCACGATCAATCCATTACCTCATTGTTTCAGCTCCACGTTACCCCAAACAGGATGGAAATCTCATCTCCTGTGACATAATCCCATTAAATCCCCTGATACGTGTGGCTTAAATGTCTCCTTTATAGGCGGTAGTGATGGCATTGTGGTTTGGGACAGGGAGCCCATGTTTATTGACTTTAGCACTTCCTCTGGATAGAGACGTTACAGATGGCAGTATACAAAGAGCATGAATGTCCCCTCGTTTGGAGCTGGCAACGTGGCCATGCTGGACCTGCGTTCCTTTCTTGGCAAAACACACCCCAAGCTGGCATAGCTGTCCCCTCTGCCCCCCCTCGCTTTGCAGGTCCGTGGCTCTAAGAAGCGACAGCGGGAGGGCCCCTGCGGGGAGGTGCTCCTAATAGGGAATGCAGCTTTTGGTGGCTCCTATTCCTTGCTGCAGGGAGATGGCCCCTTCCTGCCATCAGAGGGCCAGTGGGTTTTCTGTACCTGTGGCATTGGTCACGGCCACTTGCTGCCTCAGTCTCTTTAAGGACGCCTCCCACACCTGCCCGTTGCGGATGGCTGTGCGCGCCCGGCCTTTGGCATGCTTGAGGTACTGGGAGAGCTGCCGAGAGGTGGGCTCCTCCGAGCTCATGGCTGTCTTCAGCCTACGGGAGAGCAGGGGGAGAGTCATGACCCGGCCCCTCCAGCTCCAACCCTGTAGAAGGGGTGCCTGGGGAGGAGCCACAGGGGGTGTGGGCAGCACGCAGGAGACAAGCACTCCCTGTGCGCTTTTCTCGTTTCCCTCCCGATGCCGCTGGAAAATCTCTTTTGGGAGGAGAAAGCTACAGTGTGTCTCTGAGTGTGTCTGGTACTGAGAAAGGGCGGACGGATGGGGTGAGCCCTTCCTGAATTAGAATCGGAGGCTTGTAGCTGTGCTGACCCGGTCAGAATCAATGGGGGTAATTTAAAAACACCCAAGCCCAGGATGTACTCATTCAAACTGAGGAACTCCTGCCATGGAGCCGGCATCTCATCAAACCGTGTGGACTGAGAATTCTAGAACTAACAAGCCTATGGGCTTGTAGTTCTTCCCATGGAAACATCCTCAACTGCATCTGGCCCTAGAGGTAGCATGGAGTTTGTTTAGATGTGGGCTGTAGCATCCTGTCGCTTGTGGACCTATTTTGGGGGCAAGATGTTCAGCCTTTTTATTCTCAGTTTCCTGTGTGTAAAATGAGAAGCCCAAATCCCTGCTCCTAAGAAGTTTGTGACAACACAGAGGTGACTGAGCGCAAGGTGGGGTCAGAAAAGTCCGGTCCGTGAGAATCCACTACGCCCTCCCTGAGCCGTCTCCTCAGGTGGGAGAGGAAGCGTTCTGTGAGAGGCTGTCTATGGCTCGAAGACTCCGAAGTTTTGGAAGTGGCTCCGATTCTCACCAAAGACAGCTCTGCTTTTGGGGGACAGCTCACTGGCTTCAATACCTGAATTGTCACTATGGATCAGCTTCTTAAGTATTTCAAGAGTGAGGGGTGTGGTGTCTCAGCGGAGGGACTTCCTGAGCACGCGGGACAGTCGCAAGGACAACTGTGATGACGGGGCTCTAGTCAGCAGGCCTACCCCTGACCAGCCTCCCCAACCTCAGTATAAAAGAACCTAAGAAAAGAAACCAGACTGTCTTTTGGATGCTGTGGCAGAGACAGCGTGGCCCAGTGGCCCAAAGTGCTGCCCTGTCCAGTGTGGTAACCGCGAGCCACGTGTGGCTATTTAAATGGAACTTCATTAAAATTAAATTAAGTTAAATTCAGTTCCTCACTGGCACTAGCCACATTTGAAGTGCTCAGTGGCCACGTGTAGTTAGTGGCTCCTGTATTGGATGGCACAGATACAGAACATTGCATCATCATAGAAAGTTCTATCGGCCAGCACTGGGCCTGGAGTTTGAGTTCAGGAAACAAGATTTGAACCCTGGCTCTTTTGACTCCTGTTGTGATGCCTGCCACATACTAGTTGTGCGCCTCTGGGCAAGTTACTCAACCTCTCTGTACCCAGCTTCCTTATCCATAACATGAGGATAATGGCAGCAGCCTTAGGTTGAACCATGCTATTTGATCATTTTGACCTCAACAACACGTTATTTCATATTGGGCGAGTTAGCCTTCATAGGATTGTGGGCAGGAGGAAGTGTAAACCACCCAGAGCTGTATCGGGCATAGAGCAAATGCTCAGGTGTGTCAGCATCAGCACCACCATCCTCATGAGCCAGGACCCAAAGGGCCCCCCACCCCAGAAACAAGGTGGGGTGCTGGGCCTTGTAGGGCTCCGCCTGGAAGGTCCCACGCAAGGTTCTTCGCGCTCCCTCCCCAGTCCTCTGCCTTGAGCTCTGTGTGGCTCTCCTGCCTGAAGGGTGACCCGCCGCCCCCCTCCCGCCCCCGGGACTTACCTCCTACTTTGCTCAGTGTTCCGTGGGAGCAGTCAGGGTTTGGGAAGAAGTCTATCCATCTGCATGCCTGCACCCTCACCCTAGCCACCATCACCTCCCATCTGGACGGCTGCAGCAGCCTCCTGACCGGGCTCCCGTCCCTCTCCCTCTCCATTCCTCATACAGCTGCGACAGTGACCTTTTCAGAAGGAAAGGCAGACCATGCCACTCTGCATGGTAAAGCCCTTCATCGGCTAACCCCAGGACATGGATGAATTCATCTGCTTACTGCACACGTGCTCCTAATGTTGCGCCTGCACGGCCTCTGTCTAGTTCCAAAACATCTTTATCACCCCCAAAGGAGATGCCATACCCATTAAGCAGTCACTTCCAATTCTTCCCCTGCTCCCTCCCCCCGCCCCCCCCCCCACCAGCAACCACTAATCTGCTTTCTGACTCTATGGCCCTCAGGACCCACCTCTCTATGTCACCTGTGTGTGCTCTTCCTTGCCTACCACCTCCACCAGCATTGGCCTTCTTAGCCCCCTAAGCCTCTTTCCTGCCTCAGCACCTTTGCCTTTGCCCCTCCCAGACCCTGGGATGCTATCCCCCTGGCTCTCTACTTGGCTAGTGGCTTCTCATCCTCCATCAGGCTTCCCTGATCCCTGACCTCGAGTAGCAACCATAGCTCTGTGTATTTCCTTCATTGTCCTTTTCACAAATCATGACTCCTTGGATTGTTTGTATTCATGTAAGGAGATGTTTCTGTGTGATTCTTTATGTCTCCATGAGGCCCCTGAGTCCAAGAACTAACCAGGGAGGATAAGTCCCAAAGCAGGGCTTGTCACCCTGTGCATAACTCACAAAGGAGGTGAGGAACCCTGATTTTGTGGCTTTTCCCCTATCCCCACCTTGTGGCTATACAAGGATTGAAGTTAAGGGGGGGAAGAGAGAATGTTCCTTTGGAGATGGCTGCTGAAGTCCCAGGCACTTCCCTGCTGCCACCATGGGCCTTCCTCTGTGCTTTAATTCGGGTAGCAAGGGCCTCAAGAGGGGGCCTGACTGTGTGTCCTAGAGTCATGGCCGGTGGGTGATGCCTCCCAAAGAGCCTCAAGGAAAGGTGGCTGACTCTCTGCTGAGAGAGAGTGAGCCAGACAGGGCAGCCCTGGGCAAAGTCCACACAGCCTCAGGCAGCAGGGCAAAGCCTTTCGTCTTCTGGAGCCTGCTTAAAAGGGACCCGACTCAAGAGGCGTGGGGAGGTGAGAGAGTGAGCCAGATGCTTCTGGGCTGAGGGTTGGGGGTGTAAGCTACTGGCCAGAAACTTCTCTGGGTCAGGGAGCAGGCAGCAGAATCTCCGAGAGAGCTGACAAATGCCCGAGGTGGCGAAGAGCCTCTGACTCCCTCAAGGCACTAAGTTGTGAGGTGATTAGACCTTGTCCTCTGGTATCTCTCCTCTCCTTCCCAGCGTAACCCCTAAGGAGTCAGAAACCTGTGCTGGGGGAGAGGGGGGAGCCCAGGAAAGAGGGATGAGCAGACTGTGCTCCCTTTCTCACGATAAGCCTCACACAGCTCTGAGCTGAAGGGAGGTGAGAAGTTCTGGGCTTGGCCTCCTTAAGCTGACATTTGAATTCCTGAAAGGACACTGTTCCTGGGACTAGAAGTGACCAGAGCACATATTGTCATCGAAAAGTCAGCAGAACAGTTACGGGACTGCTTACGAGTTTATTCAAAGGCCAAGGAGGAAGGAAGCCCCAATTCTAGCACAAAGGGACGGCAAGAGGAAGGAATAAGGTTGCTTTTTCTCAACACAGTGGTTATTCTTGTTTGTCTGCCTTTAGCTGGATGGGCTTCCTGAGGGCCAGGATCCAGTGTGCATCGCTTATTTCGGAGATCCCAGCCCTTACATGTGGTTGGAGGGTGGCTCACTCTGCTGGTACCGTGTGGGGTCCCCAAGCACCCTTGGATCTTTTTATGGGGTTGGGGTGCTGCACCCCTAGGCACCCTGGGTACAGCTGCTGAAGGCTCACACCTGCACCCTTCTTGTGTGATTACTGAGCCAATCCTTGCTTAACTTCTTCCTTTGACCTCTCCAGCTCGCCCCCTCACTTCATTCACAGCTTTCCTGAGGACACTTCTTAATAAGTCACCTGCACATGAATCCACGTCTCAGATTCTGCTTCCAGGGAACTGGACTTAAGTCAGTCAATGTTAGTTGAACGAATGGAGAAATTCTACTCACAAGCTTTCTAAGACTCTGGAATGCATGACCCAAGGAAACATTCAGTCACGTGGAAGGAAGTACTTACAGGATTAGATCAGACATTCTCTTCAAGGTGATTTACAGGCTGTGGATTTTTAGGATTTACGGGCTATTACTCCTACTTGCCACACACTATAAGCCAAGGAGGTGGGGTGGTGGTAGCCTGTGTAACTGCTTTGCTCACTGGCTTGTCCGAGCTGGCCCAGATGTGCTTGTCATTAACAGGAAGCCCAGGAGGGGAGGTACATGGTGTGTGCATCTCACGTACCTGGTCCGGGATTCCAGGAAGGCCTTGTTGACTTGGATCTTGACCTGCCTCACAGCATCAGAGATGACAGCAGTCGTGGTGGTCTGTGCTTGGAGGGGGAGGGGCAAGGAGCAGAATATCTGACACCATTCCTTCGAGATACCCTCTGCTTCTGTCTCCCTCTTTCTCGGCCGTCACCCCCACCCCTCAAATCTAAGCAGGTAGAAGATCGAGATTAGGAAACATTCACAAGAATCCTCAAGGCGAAAAAGCACAGAATGGGAAGAATACTCTCTGAGCCTCGCTAAGATGTCAAAATTGCTCTTCAGGAGTCCACTAGAATACCCAGGGATGGGATTAAGGTGGGTGACCATTCAGGTTAGCTTGGGTTACTGGGCTGTGGGGATTTTTCTGGTTCTTGGTGAGATAGATGCTTAAGGGAATCCATCAAAGGGCTTAGCTGATCAGGGCCCTGAAGTAGAGAAGGGGATGGCATAGGGTAGAGGTACGATTTCTTCTTGTTTTCACTTGTATTGGGGTCTGGAACATGGGGGGCAAGATGCATTCTCTGAAAAAGGAAAGTCTGGTGGGTTAAATGGTATCCCCCCAAAATACCTGTCCAGCCAGAGCCTCAGAATGTGACCCTATTTGGAAATAGGGTCTTTGCAGATGTAATTAATTCAGATGAGGTCATGAAGGCACGGGATTAGGGTGGGCTCTAAATCCAGTGACTGGTGGTCTTACAGCAAGAGGAGAAGACATACGGGATACACATAGAGAAGTGTGTTAAGACAGGGGCAGAGCTATAAGCCAAGGAGTACCAAGACTTGCTGGAGCACCAGAAGCTAAGAAGAGGGAAGGAAGGATTCTCCTCTAGAGGCTTCAGAGGAACAGGACTCTGCTGACACCTTGATTTTGGACTTCTAACCTCCCGAACTGTGGGAAAATAAATTTCTGTTGTCTTTTTTTTTTTTTTTTAAAGATTGATTTATTTATTCCAGAGGTAGGGGGAGGGCCAGAGAGAGAGGGAGAGAGAATCCTGAAATGGACTCCCCATTGAGAGTGGAGCCCAATGTGGGGCTCGATCCCAGGACCCCGAGATCATGACCTGGGCTGAAATCAAGAGTCGACCACTTAACCAACTGAGCCACCCAGGCGCCCCTAAATTTCCATTGTCTTACAACACCCAGTCTGGGGTCCTTTGTTACAGCAGCCCCAGGAAACCCATACAGGGAGACACTTACCATTTGTGGCCAACACCGCAGCCTGGAGCAAGGTCAGGGAAGCTGAAAGGGCTGGGAGGTGGAGAAGGGCCCGCATTGCTGAAACGAGAGCCAGGATCGTGTGTGAGCCTTATCGAGCTCCCATGGGAGGGACTGAGTCACAGAAAGGGGATGGTAAAGCAGAGATGGCCCAGGGGACAGCAGATGCCCTCACACTGGAGCAGAGAAGGGGAAAGTACAGTAACTAAGTCAGCATCTACCATCTGTGCAGACCCATGCCAGGGACAGGCAGATGTGGAAAGAGGCAGTGCTGGAAGGGAAAGAACTCAGGCTTTGGGGTCAGGAGGTCCTCAGTGGTACTTCTGCATTTGCTATAACTAGCTCTGTGACATTGGGCAGGTTACCTAACATCTCTGGGCCCCTGACCTGCCAAGTGAGGGAGTCAGACCAAGTGACCCAGGATGTCTGATTCTGCCCAGACAGCCTGTGACCTGAGGTCCCACACCTGTCTGGTCACAGGTGTGAGAAATGCTATTACCAAACCCGGAACACGGCTTTGGAGTTCCCCTCCGTCCTTCCCTTGAGGATGTATTTTGCATCAGAGGAGTGTGACTGGGAAGCAGACACTCAGCTCCTCCCTTCAGAAATCAGCAGGGGCTTCCCCCTTCCTCAAAGAGCCAATTTGATGGGAGCACAGGAATGGAAGTTGTGACAAAGCTCAGGGCTCCCCTGAGCCCATAGCTTGTCTCCAGCTACGTGGAGAGATTCTAGCTCTTAGATTAACCCCTTCATTGTGAGCTTTAACCCTAAACCTAAGTCATCGGACTAAAATTCATGCAACTTTGTTTGCTGATGAGGGGCTTTAGGGCTTAGAGTGTTCATGAGGTTTGGTGGACTAGAACCAAAATATCTTTTGAGGACATTCTAGCTCCAGCCCAGGGACGAGCCCATGGCATACAGATGGAATGATTCTGTGTTTAGACCACACTCCTGACAGGCCTCTTAGGTTTCACAAGTGGACAGGGGTTCTCCCCTCTGTGTGCATTCACTGGTTAGACTCCAGAATCACACCAGGGAAAACATCTCAGATTGGTTGCCCCCTCCATATCTACTTGAAGCTCCCTAAGAGAAATTGTGGTTCTGGAGCTTTGCCTGAGGGACCACCCAGGTGGTCTTCTGGACACCCTCCAGATACTCTCCTCTTGAATTAGGCCAGCCCAGAAGAGCACTGTGTATCTAGACCAGGTAATTTTGGTCTGACACTCCCCCAATCTTTCCCGGTCCTTCTATGATTCCCCTACCAACTTTTATCTTGTTGAATATACTTTTTGTAAGCTAATTCTAGAAAAAAGGCAAGGTATGAATAAATACCTTTCTGGCCAAGATTCTCCTTGGCACCTTTGTTTTTTTCCAAAAGGAGTTCTCAAATGGCTTGGCCCTCAGTGGGATCCTGTTTTACACTTCTATGACCCCAAGTAGAACTGTAGTCCACCTCTTTGTGACTCGAGAGGACCATTGAGCCAGCAGAAATCTGCCCTTTCAGGCACACAAAAATGATGGATTTGGAGTAAAAAAGTATCATATATTTTTAAAAATTCTGGTAAAAACACATAGCATAAAATTTACTATCTTAACCATTTTTAACCATCCAGTACAGTAGTGGCAAGTATATTCACACTGGTTTTTTGTGTGTGTGTGTGTGTGTGGGCAGCAAAGGCAAGGTTTATTGAACGATAGTAAAGTTTAGAGTACAAAGCTCCCCAAGAGGGAGGGGAACCAAGAGGGCTGCCCATACTCACACTGTTTTAAACAGATCTCTAGAACTGTTTCATCTTGCAAAACTGAAAACTCTATACCCACTAAAGACCAACTCCCTTTTCCCTCTTCCCCTAGCCGCTGGCAACAACCAAATCATTGATTTTTTAAAGAGGCTTAATGGTCACACAAGTATTCATTACACTACTCTTTCAATGACTAGTAATAAATTAAAAACAAAAAGTAAAATGTTAGTCTATGAAAAAGGGCATCATCTGAGATAGACTGAGGAAGACAAATATCATAGCTGAAGACATGACAGTTGAGAAATCTGAACAGGAAAAACAACTTGGATGCTCATTTCTCTTCTCCTTTCCCTGGAACCCCCTTTATACTCCCCTCACTGGGAAGTAGAGAAGGGACCTCAAGACCAAAGTCAAATTATTTTCCATGTCTTGGCCAACTTCCCTGGTGCGCATGAAAGAAGGATGTAGGACAGAAAGCAGAGCCAGGCAAACGCAAGTTCATGCCACTGCACTGGAAAAAAAGGTGTGCTAAAAGATCCTGGAGGATCTTTGGATGCCTGGAGGGACACTGTCTGCATCCAGAGCCAAGCAGGGCAGAGGGTGGAGGACATGGGGCTTCAGAGTGTAAGAGGCCAACAAGAGGCTTCTGTGCTGCTTGGATATTTATCCACATTCTTATCATCAGGCTCAGTGAAGAAATCGTTTCCCAAGTCCTTTGGAAGCCTGGAGCCTTCCCTGTGACATGAAGCATTAGCTGGAAACAGAGTCACAGCCTCTGCCTCTCGAATGGCAGGTTGGTCCACAATTCCTTGCCTCTACTCACACTGTCTTATGAAGAGCCCTCTCTGCCCAATGAACTATTCATTCTTCAACAGTCAGGCTGGATGCCACCTTCCCTGTGAAGTGTAGCAGATTTCTCCAGGCAAGGGTAGGTCATTCATCTTCCTGTCCTCCCATCGTACTCCACGCCTATCACGTATCACTGTTTTCATGTCTGTCTCCCCTATTAGACCATGAGCTCCTCAAGGGCTATGTCTTATTTACTTCTGTTTTTTCCCATGCCCAAGCCTGCTCTTGGTACATAATAGGTGTTGGGAAATGCTGAATGAATGAAACTCCGGGGACAGAGAAGAAGTTCAGCATCTGGAGGGTGCAGAGGGTGAAGGTGGTGATGGTCCCTTAGTCCACATCTTAATGTGCCTACTAATCACCTGGAGACCTTATTAAATGCAAATTCTAGCTCAGAAGGTCATAGAAGGGGCCTGAGAGCCTGTACTTCCAACAGGATCCCAGGTGATGCTGATGCTGCTGATCTGCAGACCACACCCTGAGTACCAAGGCCTTCCAGAGAAAGGCTTTCAGACTTGCTGAGAAGTCACCAAGAAGGGCTGCAGGAAAGACTGAGAAGGGAAGGAATCAGTGGGATTCTTTTCCATGAGTGACAAGAGCTCTGTTGAGGGTGGTGGGATGAGCCAGTAGGAAAACCAACAAACACCAGCACCACCCCTTGAGCAGCTCCAGGATTGAGAGGAAAATAGTGAGGAAAAATTCTTATCAAGATCTCTTTAGAAGAAATAATCCCCCACCTCAGCCACAGGGTTTGGGACACCCAATCACATAAAACACAGTATAATTCAACCACTCCATTCTCCCAAAGTGAAGCCCAACTAATATTGCTGCATTCATATGTCTGATTGAGATTCGGGTGTCCACAAGGGTATTGAAGACACCTGGGACTAGACATTCGGGGATAACTAGATGTTCATATATGCTGGAAATAGCAGGCATGCAATGCTGGAAACAAGATAAAGATCTGAGAGCCCGGACTTAGGGAACCCTTAAAACACTGCAAAATTTTCACTCTAGTTTAGAATGTCACAGGATATCACATTAGTCTCAAGAATACCATATGGAGCATCATTCTGTTACTGTTTATCCCCAACTCTCTGTGTTATCTCTTAGGCTTCAGTTTCTAAAGAGGGTGGGTGAGAGGTCTATGGTACCTTCCAGACCTAAAAGTTTATTTTTCTATGACTGTTTTCAGACTCAGAAAAGCTGGCTTGCCCCACAGTGGATTTAATCACATTCTCCCTTATACCAAATAAGGATGAACTGCCATGGTGGCAGCCAAATCTGGCATCAGAAAATACCCAGTGAAGACAAGTCCAAATGCAGTACCAAGCTTTCTGAGAAGGCTTTAGGAAATTTCATCATCAACTTTGCAGAAATCAGGAAAGATTAAAGTTAATGAGTCTTACCTGCCAAGTGCCTTGGCCTCTGGTAGCAGCCACGGAGTTGATCTGTTTGGAGGAGCTGATGTTTTATAGCTTCCACCAAGAACTTATTTCTGGGAAAGGCCCAGAAGGAAAGATTTTGAGGGGCTGATGTGGCTAGGAGGAGACACTCAGGTTCAGCAGGAAACACCTTGTGACTCCAGGCTGATGCACAAGGAAACTGCAGGGATTGGTTGATGCAATATCACTGACTGAATAAAGCAGAACCTCTTCTTCCCATTTTCAAGGTTAAATACATGGTCCTGCTGCAGTCATGGAAGGCAAAACTCCAAACTCTGAGCTCTTTGTGGGATCTGAATAGCTGTTAAAATTAGGAACAACTGAATGGCTCTCTTCCCCATTCATTTATTCACTGTCTTTTGATCCCTCCCTTACCTTTCCCCCTTCTCTGTAGAAGCAGATAGATTTGTCTTTTGGATTTAAGGAATTAAATTAAATTTAAAAATTTAATTAAAAAAATGCTGACTTTATTTTTTGTCAAAATTTCAAAATAGTGTCCCCTTTTTGGCCACCAGAAGTGAGAACTCTGGACTTGTTGCCAGAGTGGTAGATTAAGTCCCTGCTTCTGTCATTATATGGCTCTGGGTGAGTCATTCACCTTCTGGTATGTCACATTCTCTAGTTACAAAATTGATAGTTGGTTTAGATAATTATTAGGATTCTATGACTTCATGCCTTCTCTAGGGTGGCCCATTAAGAAACACCAATATCTGGAAATGTATTGATTTAAAGCCCAAATATAATATTATATACCACCCCTACCTCAATGAGTTTGAAATTTCAAGTTCATTAGATCCACACAGGAAAGAAAAAGGAAAGTTCAGAGAAAATGAAATTTCATCCAAATGTACTTTACAGAAAGACAATTTAAAACATAACCTCTTTATGAAATTTTACCTTGGGTTGAAAATACTCTGGGAGACTGTCAGAAATTCAACAACCAAACATCAAACCCCTGGGTTTACCTTCCAAAAAGTGATATTCTTTTTCTCCAGCTGCTGGAATGTAGTTAAAAGCTGCTTTTCTTGTGATTTGCCCAGAAAAATGAGCTGGGCATCTCAGAAAAAGGCAGCTGTCCAGAAAACATGAGTGAGGGACATCAGGCTCTTCTTGTTTTCTTTGAAAGACATTTCTGTTCCTCAGCCAAGCATTGTTTTTCTTTGTCTGACCATTCCCTAAACTTTGGAGCGTGTTTCTCAAGGCTCTCGCTTCTGCGTTTCATGCTTTATGGGTTAACAAAGCCGTGTCTTTAGATGAACCTTGACCTAGTTGGTTTTGATTGATTTCGAGATGGACATTTCTTCTAGAAGACCTATGGGATAACACCACTTTCCTAGGTGCAATATACAGTGAACTGCTGGAGTCAGGGTAACAGCAAAAGGCAGGTCTGACTGTTCCTAGGTCTTGATCATCTCATGACAAGATGTGATATGTCCTAGACCTAACCTTTTTTTGTAATGGGCAAGGATGGGGCAGTGTCAGCTCCAGACCTCTATGGTCCTTCCTTTGTTCTTGGCATGAAGTATACCTGGAGGCAGTCACAGTGGACATATAACTGTCCTATGGCTAAGTTGTGTCTTCAGAACTTTGCTGGCATGTGATGACATGTTTTCATGGACTTATCTCAATCTAGTTAAATCTGTTTAGCACAGTTAGATGTCTCCCTATTAGGGAATGGCAAACTGGCCTGAGAAATGGAGACAGGAGGACAGAAAGTCCAGTAGAAAGCTAAAAAGGCCAACAGATTCTCATTTATAAGCATAGAGATTCCAAGATATTTTAGTAATAGAGCAGCAGCTGCTGGGAGTACCCGATGAAGATAGAGTAGAGTCCATCTGACTTCAGACATGGTTTGCTCTCCTTTATCACCTTCCAGAATTAGAATTCTGAATGCTGCACACAAAACCTTTGGCTGATCAAAGGGACACTCATGGTCAGTGACAAAGTGGCCACTCTCTTTCTATGAGGTGATCGTGGCTCTCACCCTGTCCCATGGTCTCCCCATATCCCCACCATTTTGGGTGCCATCTTCCTTGGAAGCTTAGCCAGTCCCTTCCTCAGCTGTCTGTTTGCACCCATCTCCCAGTGGTTTGGCTGTCATTCAGAGCTGGACAGCTTATTTTTTTCTTTCCTGGCTAAAATGCATTTCCTTTTGTTGTTTCCCAGAACACCAAACAAATAGACTTCTTGTCCCCAGCATGGCTCCGTATGCCAATTTTTTTTGTTTTTTTGTTTTTTAAATTTGTTCATTCATTTTAGAGAGAGAGAGCATGCAGAGAGGAGGGGCAGAAGGAGAGGGAGAGAGAGAATTTTAAGTAGACTCCTCACTGAACATGGAGCCCGACACACAGGGCTCTGTCTCACAACCCTGAGTTCATGACCTGAGTTGAAATCAAGAGTTGAACCCTTAACTGACTGACTCACCCAGGTGCCCCTCCATATGCCAGTGTTTACCCTGTCTGTGCCTCGTCCATTTGTTCTATCTCAGAGAAGGAGGAACCCAGGTGCTCTGGCTTAAGCCACCCTGGCTTCTGGAGTGGGGTGGAAATGACTAGTCTTCTCTGAATGCTGTCTCTAGGCAGCACAGGCCCTTGGGAGGGATGATGGCACATTGCCAGGCAGCCCCTTTCAGAGCAAGGAGGGATTTGTGGAAGATAAAAATGTCTGGGATAATTTGTGTGCCTCCCTTAGGAGACAAGAAGAAACTCCATTGTCTTTTCTAAGTATTTTGTAGTGGGGGATTCATTGGATGTTTGGTGGTTTCTGAGATTGGCATAACCTAAGAGTTCTGAGTGGCAAACTTAGTATCAATGAGTTTTTCCAACTAGCCACAGCATGCTGGGAACTGAAGGTCTGGGTCTTGTTCAGGGCCTCTCTGGGAATCTTGGTGGAGTGGGAAGAATGTTGTCCCTTCTTTCTCTTCATTAAATGAAAATCCTTTTTTTCAGTCAAGGCCATTCTCCCATTTCCCACCAGAGTTCTGTCTCTCCTTCCTTCCTCTCACTCTCTGTCCTCTTGGATATTCATTGAGCACCTGGCCTTATGTCTGTCCCATTTTTGTTTTTTTTTTTTTAATTCTCTTACTCTCAATCCTCTCTCTTCTAAGTTTACAAATGATGAAATTTGGTAAGTTTGTTTCAAATGAAAAAGGCATCAGATCTGTTCAGCCAAGACAATTTGACCTCAAATAAATCCAGATTGTTGGGGTAGAGATGGGGAGATAAGCTAACTATCATACACATCACAAATAAACTCAGGATTTTCAACGAAAGCAACCTTAAATTATTATCGTTATTTTGTGAGGAGTCTGATGAGGTATGCTTTATGGTAAATCCACAGAGAAAATATCACTCCAATAAACGACCCCTGGAGCTCAAGCAAGCATGTGTGTGCACATGCACACACACACACACACACACACACACACACACACACACACACACACGAAACACTAAGCAACAAGCGAAAAAGCAGGGAGCGCTGGAGTAAGACTCAGCAAGCCAGCTTCTAGTCTTAGCTTGCTTCTCCTTGGCTGTGTGACCTTGGGGAAGTCACTCTTCATTTGCAGGCCTCAGTTTCCTTCTCTGAAAAGAGAAGTGGATCCACTAAATAACCATGGTGCTTCCCTTAGGCTCTAAAGTTTCAGATTCTGTCATCAGATCCAGTAGGTACCCATCTGCTTCTGCCCCCTTGTACAATCCTGTACAAGTCACCTATCCTCAGGTTCTCTTTGCACAAACAGGGCACCAGAATCCCATGTTATTCACTTTCAGGACCAGCTGGGATGGGGTTTTCTTTAGTTCTAAGGGACAACAGAAATAAAAGAATGAGAAGAATCTTGTTGAGAAAGGGGAAGAAAAATTCTGCTGGGAAGGTGATCATTCTCTCAGTGACCGCAGTTGGAAACCGGAGAGTCCTCCTGGATGCTTTTATTCTTCCCCTCCTCCTTCTTCTTTTCTTTCTCTCTTTCTTCCTTCTGTCTCACATCTCAGTCATCAACTCCTATCCATTTGTCCTTTGTAAAGCTCTTGCATCTGTCATTTCTTTGCCTTCCTCACATTCCGGTTCTGCTCTGAATGACCTCAGCTTTGCTGCAGTGTCACACCTCACTGGTCTCCCTGCCACCACTTCTCTCCACCCCAGCCCTCTTCTACGCTGGGGATTTCACCACAGAACTCCCACTACCCAAAGGACAAGGTCTCCAGTTTTAACGAAGTTTCTATCCTGCCTCTCCTCCTATCTCTCCTAGCCCATCACACATCAACCCTTTACCCAAGCTCTCCGTTCCAGCCAAACTCACCTACTCCTTTTCTCCAATAGGCTATGCACATTCCTGCTCCTATGCCTTTCCTTCTGCCATCCTCCATGCCTCACTTGTTCTCTCTCTTCTTGTCCAAGCCCCATGTTTAGCTCAAGCCCTGTCTTCTCTATGAAGTCTTCCCTATCTGCCAAGCTCCTGAGAGCACTGCCCATTGGCTCTTTCTCTCCCCTTCGCCTTTCCTAGTTACTATCTCTTTATGCATTTTTCTGTTGCCAGAACTAGATTCTCAATATCTTAAGAGCTCTAAATTATATTGGGCAATCAATAATATTTGTTTTGATTATAAAGATGATGACATGGTGTAACCCTTGGCTTAAGTTAGTCATTCAAGTTCAAGTTCTTGACTATCAGTTCTAAAGCTGTTTCTGGAAACCATTTCCTAGCCTGATTAAAATACTGTGACTCTTTAAGGTGTAGCTAGAGGAAATTATTTCTGGATTTTTCTCTTCTCTCCTTCATTTTCCCCAACTTAGAGCTCCACTGCCCATCCTAAGATGCACAGAAATAGAGCCAAGTGATCATAAGGAACATCTGAGTCTTGGTCCTTTTATAGTTGAGGGAAAACAACAGCTTGAGTCCCTTTCACAACCTTAAGATGGAACTTCAATGCCTATTTCCCAGATGGCTGAAGAATCTTTCAGAAGCAGCAGGACCCATGTGCCCCTAGTCTTGTAAAGTTGCATTTATAGGTCGCTGTGATGGATGGAGGCTGGAGTCCTGAATGGACATCCTTGAGAAGGCACCCTGCTCCCCTGCTGACTAGCCCACCACTCGCAGGTGGTGCCTGCTGGGTCCAAGGTGTGTACTTCTCACACTTACTGTAAGGGGATGAGTTCTCACTACTTCTTGCTGGGGCTCCACCTGGATGATTTGGGGGTGTGCAAGGATAACGTGCTCTGGAAGAGTGTTGTAGAGGCTAGAATAGGGTGAGGTGCCTAAGCCAAATCTATAATAGAATCCCTTCCACTCTGGTGGGAACCTGCGGTGGGCTCAGTGGTTATTTGCCTGTCATTCTTCTCGCTGTGCTAGTAAAGGGACAGAGGCCCGGGGAGGGCTGTGAGAGAATCCTTACTGTTCTGCCTTTTTGTTCTTCTCTTAAGAAATCCAGACTCTTTAGGACGCTGTAGAATGTCCTTCTACTCTGCGAACAATTGGGCATGGGGCGATGCTTTTCAAACATCACCTCTGTGTACCTCTAACAAAATAGGACTGGGAGCAGGTACCCCTGGCAGAACCTGAGATCCTACAATTCCTTTAATCTCACATTTCTAATAGAACTTTTATTTCAGAAAACTTTTGGATTTACGGTATTACTGCAAAGACAGTACAAAGTTCCACATATCCACACCCAGTTTCCAGTATGATTAACATGTCACTGTGGTGCATTTGTCACAATTAATCAATCAACATTGTTACATTATTATTATTATTTTTTCTTTTTTTAAAGATTTTATTTATTTATTTGAGAGAGAGAGAATGAGAGATAGAGAGCACGAGCGGGAAGAGGGTCAGAGGGAGAAGCAGACTCCCCGCTGAGCAGGGAGCCCGATGTGGGACTCGATCCCGGGACTCCAGGATCATGACCTGAGCCGAAGGCAGCCGCTTAACCGACTGAGCCACCCAGGCGCCCCATTGTTACATTATTATTAACTAGATGTTTGATATCTTGCGTTTTCACTTTAAAGAGTTGTGCTTTCGTGTCCTACTCCAGAAGTTATCTGTGTTTGTTTTTATATAAAAATTTTAAATTTACTTAACATCCAGCTAAAAGAGACACATTTCGCCTGTGCTCTGTGTTCTCTGGGCCACACCTGCTCCCCTGGAGAAGCGTCCAGCCAGCTTGGAGTCACAGAGAGTGAGCTTGGAGTGAGTCAGAAGGTCTCACTGGGTCCTAACAACCCTGCTCAGTAGCTGTCACTTGGTCACTTGGTCTCTGAGCCTCGGCTTCCTCTGCTAGCAAAAGGGAGTGATAGCACCAGCTTGTATCATGGGGTGCTGCCAGGGCCACCTGCGATCACGTGTGCAGACACATGAAGCACAATTCACATGTGAGAGATGGTTATCAAGAGGCACTCTGAGCCATGGGGGTGAGCAGCCATGGCAGCGTGAGCTTATTCTTGAGGCATCTCATTCCGTGGTCCCTCGGCGTCTTCGGAATCTCCAGTTATAGTCCCAAGCAGGGTCCGAAGCTGAAACCAAGAAAGGAACCCGCTTAAATCCCATGTCCTCAATGCCGGGTTGCATGTCACCAAGGTGAAAGAAGGAAATAGCAAAAAAAAAAAAAAAATTGTTTGGCTTCTGCTGTTGGACTTCCTGTCTGTCTTGGTGACTGTGGGACCCCTCTGTGACCTGCTTGCTGTCTGATGAGAAAGAGAGAGGTGATGGGAACCATGAGGACCACCCTGTCCCCCGAGGAGCCAGCTCTTGGTTTTCCCTTTTTGGGAGCTTCGGATGTTCACGGCCTAAGGGCAGCAGCTGGCCCAGACAGGATTTCTGCTCTTGAACCCAGCGACCCAGGCTAGCCACTCCTTCCTCTCAGAAGTCCCTGTGGGTCTGGTGGTGGTGATACCCGTCCCCCAGAAAGCAGCCTTGCAGGGTTTCCTAGCCTCACATCTTAAAACCAGCCTGCAGTGCTAACAGACCCTGAGCTGATGGCCTGTTAACCTCTCCTGTCCAAACCCTGGAATATCCCCCTCTGAACTCTAGCCCACTCCCTGGGGCACTGCTACTCCTGATCATTTAATTCTGTTCAGTATAATCCAAATAAGTATGCATTGAGCAATTGTTTGGATTACCTGAGGATACAAAGATAAATTAAGTCTGGGTTCTTCCTCTTAGAAAGCTCATTGGTTAGTGGAGCAGAAAGACTTATAAAAAGATAATTGTTCATTTATTGAACAAGTGCCTACCCTGTGCTGGGCTCTTAAGTTCTGGGGATGTCTTGGGACTCAAAATCGACATGATTTCTGCCTTCATGGAACTTAGAGTTGGGAGTAATTTTTTTTAAAATCACACTTTTACTTGTGTAACTACAACTGTGAGAATATGGCAGAAAATAAGGGAACATATGCTCTGAAGGCATGTGGCATAGACGAGGATGGAGGCTACCCTGAGCAAGGTGATGTTGGAGGGAGGTACGAAGGGAAGTGGGCTCAAGTAGGGAAGTAGAGGAGTAGAAGGAAAGTGTCAGACAGAGGGGCCTACAGTGAGAACACCCTGTGTGTTGGGGGGACACTGGAGAGACACATAAACCTGACTGAGGAGACTGGGCAGATCACCCAGAAACAGCCCTCTACATGCCTATTTTCTTCCTCCAGGCCTGTGCCCACCTGCCAAGGCACCTGCCAGGGCCAATCTTACAGGCCTTCCCTACTGCTTGCGTCTTTCCAGGCTATCCCCTGTAGCCCATGGATTTTGCATCCTACCAATTCACTGGCCCTTCTCTGATCCCCTGCCGTGTAGGGAATGATGTCTAGCCTCTCTCTCCAGCCCCAAGGCCTAGGACCAGGTCTTTGCCATCTCCATGAACCCTTCCGTATGTGACTCTGTCACAAGAGAGGATACTGATGATGAGCAGGTAAGAAAAACAGGAATCACTGTCTGTGATTCTGTCCTCTTGGAATTTATTAAATCTACAAAATAAAAATCTATAGCCTCAGATTAGGGCTCTGCAACTCTTGGCTCATAGCTGCATCTGGAGCAAGAGAACATGGCTCTAAAAAGCCCCATTTGGATTATTCATGTTTATGGGATATTTTTTTTAATAATTTTTTATTGTTATGTTAATCACCATACATTACATCATTAGTTTTTGATGTAGTGTTCCATGATTCATTGTTTGTGCGTAACACCCAGTGCTCCATGCAGAACATGCCCTCTTTAATACCCATCACCAGGCTAACCCATCCCCCCACTCCCCTCCCCTCTAGAACCCTCAGTTTGTTTTTCAGGGTCCATCATCTCTCATGGTTCATCTCCCCCTCCGACTTACTCCCCTTCATTCTTCCCCTCCTGCTATCTTCTTCTTCTTTTTTTTTCTTAACATATATTGCATTATTTGTTTCAGAAGTACAGATCCGTGATTCATCAGTCTTGTACAATTCACAGTGCTCACCATAGCACATACCCTCCCCAATGTCTATCACCCAGCCACCCCATCCCTCCCACCCCCCACCACTCCAGCAACCCTCAGTTTGTTTCCTGAGATTAAGAATTCCTCCTATCAGTAAGGTCATATGATACATGTCTTTCTCTGATTGACTTATTTCACTCAGCCTAACACCCTCCAGTTCCATCCACGTCATTGCAAATGGCAAGATCTCATTCCTTTTGATGGCTGCATAATATTCCATTGTGTATATATACCACATCTTCTTTAGCCATTCTTCTGTCGATGGACATCTTGGCTCTTTCCACAGTTTGGCTATTGTGGACATTGCTGCTATAAACATTGGGGTGCACGTACCCCTTCGGATCCCTATATTTGTATCTTTGTGGTAAATACCCAGTAGTGCAATTGCTGGATCGTATGGTAGCTCTATTTTCAACTGTTTGAGGAACCTCCATACTGTTTTCCAGAGTGGTTTCACCAGCTTGCATTCCCACCAGCAGTGTAGGAGGGTTCCCCTTTCTCCACATCCCCAACAACATCTGTCGTTTCCTGACTTGTTAATTTTAGCCATTCTGACGGGTGTGAGGTGGTATCTCATTGAGGTTTTGATTTGGATTTCCCTGATGCCGAGTGATGTTGAGCACTTTTTCATGTGTCTGTTGGCCATTTGGATGTCTTCTTTGGAAAAATGTCTGTTCATGTCTTCTGCCCATTTCTTGATTGGATTATTTGTTCTTTGGGTGTTGAGTTTGATAAGTTCTTTATAGATTTTGGATACTAGCCCTTTATCTGATATGTCATTTGCAAATATTTTCTCCCACTCTGTCGGTTGTCTTTTGGTTTTGTGGACTGTTTCTTTTGCCGTGCAAAAGCTTTTTATCTTGATGAAATCCCAATAGTTCATTTTTGCCCTGGCTTCCCTTGCCTTTGGCGATGTTTCTAGGAAGAAGTTGCTGCGGCTGAGGTCGAAGAGGTTGCTGCCTGTGTTCTCCTTTAGGATTTTGATGGACTCCTGTCTCACATTTAGGTCTTTCAACCATTTGGAGTCTATTTTTGTGTGTGGTGTAAGGAAATGGTCCAGTTTCATTCTTCTGCATGTGGCTGTCCAATTTTCCCAACACCATTTGTTGAAGAGACTGTCTTTTTTCCAGTGGACATTCTTTCCTGCTTTGTCAAAGATGAGTTGACCATAGAGTTGAGGGTCCATTTCTGGGCTCTCTATTCTGTTCCACTGATCTATGTGTCTGTTTTTGTGCCAGTACCATACTGTCTTGATGATGACAGCTTTGTAATAGAGCTGGAAGTCCGGAATTGTGATGCCGCCAGCTTTGCTTTTCTTTTTCAGTATTCCTCTGGCTATTCGGGGTCTCTTCTGGTTCCATACAAATTTTAGGATTATTTGTTCCATTTCTTTGAAAAAAGTGGATGGTATTTTGATGGGGATTGCATTGAATGTGTAGATTGCTCTAGGTAGCATTGACATCTTCACAATGTTGATTCTCCCAATCCATGAGCATGGAACGTTTTTCCATTTCTTTGTGTCTTCTTCAATTTCTTTCATGAGTATTTTATAGTTTTCTGAGTACAGATCCTTTGCCTCTTTGGTTAAATTTATTCCTAGGTATCTTATGGTTTTGGGTGCAATTGTAAATGGGATCGACTCCTTGATTTCTCTCTCTTCTGTCTTGTTGTTGGTGTATAGGAATGCCACTGATTTCTGTGCATTGATTTTCTATCCTGCTACTTGACTGAATTCCTGTATGAGTTCTAGCAGTTTTGGGGTGGAGTCTTTTGGGTTTTCCACATACAGTATCATACCATCTGCAAAGAGTGAGAGTTTGACTTCCTCTTTGCCGATTTGGATGCCTTCGATTTCTTTTTGTTGTCTGATTGCTGTGGCTAGGACTTCTAATACTATGTTGAATAGCAGTGGTGAGAGTGGACATCCCTGCCACGTTCCTGACCTTAGGGGAAAAGCTCTCAGCTTTTCCCCATTGAGAATGATATTGGCTGTAGGTTTTTCATAGATGGCTTTTATGAAAGCCATCTATCCCTCTACTCTGAAGAGTTTTGATCAAGAAAGGATGCTGTACTTTGTCAAATGCTTTTTCTGCATCTATGGAGAGGATCATATGATTCTTGTTCTTTCTTTTGTTAATGTATTGTATCACGTTGATTGATTTGCGGATGTTGAACCAGCCTTGCAGCCCAGGGATAGATCCCACTTGGTCATGGTGAATAATCCTTTTAATGTACTGTTGGATCCTATTGACTAGTATTTTGGTGAGAATTTTTGCATCCATGTTCATCAAGGATATTGGTCTGTAATTCTCCTTTTTGATGGGGTCTTTGTCTGGTTTGGGGATCAAGGTAATGGTGGTCTCATAAAATGAGTTTGGAAGTTTTCCTTCCATTTCTATTTTTTGGAACAGTTTCAGGAGAATAGGTATTCTTCTTTAAATGTCTGATAGAATTCCCCTGGGAAGCCATCTGGCCCTGGGCTTTTGTTTGTTGGGAGATTTTTGATGACTGCTTCAATTTCCTTAGTGGTTATAGGTCTGTTCAGGTTTTCTATTTCTTCTTGGTTCAATTTTGGTAGTTGATACATCTCTAGGAATGCACCCATTTCTTCCAGGTTATCTAATTTGCTGGCATAGAGTTGCTCATAATATGTTCTTATAATTGTTTGTATTTCTTTGGTGTTGGTTGTGATCTCTCCTCTTTCATTCGTGATTTTGTTGATTTGGGTCATTTCTCTTTTCTTTTTGATAAGTCTGGCCAGGGGTTTATCAATCTTGTTAATTCTTTCAAAGAACCAGCTCCTAGTTTCGTTGATCTGTTCTACTGTTTTTTTGGTTTCTATTTCATTGATTTCTGCTCTGATCTTTATGATTTCTCTTCTCCTGCTGGGTTTAGGCTTTATTTGCTGTTCTTTCTCCAGCTCCTTTAGGTGTAGGGTTAGGTTGTGTATTTGAGACCTTTCTTGTTTCTTGAGAAAGGCTTGTATTGCTAGATACTTTCCTCTCAGGACTGCCTTTGCTGTATCCCAAAGATTTTGAACAGTTGTGTTTTCATTTTCATTGGTTTCCATGAATTTTTTAAATTCTTCTTTAATTTCCTGGTTGACCCATTCATTCTTTAGTAGGATGCTCTTTAGCCTCCATGTATTTGAGTTCTTTCTGACTTTCCTCTGGTGATTGAGTTCTAGTTTCAAAGCATTGTGGTCTGAAAATATGCAGGGAATAATCCCAATCTTTTGGTACCGGTTGAGACCTGATTTGTGACCTAGGATGTGATCAATTCTGGAGAATGTTCCATGGGCACTAGAGAAGAATGTGTATTCTGTTGCTTTGGGATGGAATGTTCTGAATATGTCTGTGAAGTCCATTTGGTCCAGTGTTTCATTTAAAGTCTTTATTTCCTTGTTGATCTTTTGCTTAGATGATCTGTCCATTTCAGTTAGGGGGGTGTTAAAGTCCCCCACTATTATTGTATTGTTGTCAATGTGTTTCTTTGCTTTTGTTATTAATTGCCTTATACAATTGGCTGCTCCCACGTTAGGGGCATAGATATTTACAATTGTTAGATCTTCTTGTTGGATAGACCCTTTAAGTAGGATATAGTGTCCTTCTTCATCTCTTATTACAGTCTTTGTTTTAAAATCTAATTTGTCTGATATAAGGATTGCCACCCCAGCTTTCTTTTGGTGTCCATCAGCATGGTAAATGGTTTTCCACCCCCTCACTTTCAATCTGGGGGTGTATGGGATATTTTCAATGTGTCACACAGGGCCTAGATTTCCTTCCTATTTTTGTCTTTGGAAAAATTCTCCAAGAAACCCATGGTGGAAGTTCCTTTTTTTAACATAATTATGTTGTGGCACCATGGGTTGATGGAGCTCAAGAAATCAATAATGTAGCTATTTTGGGAGCACAGTGGAAGTCATTCTGCAAAAGGATGGAAAATGCCAAGTTCCTAGGAAAAGGAGTGAGTGTAAATGTAGACTCCTAAAACAGGGAAATGTTTTGACCTTGTGCTGTTTACCATGTAAATACAGTGGGAGAAAAACTGTCAACCTGGCTTTGTCCCATCCTGATTGATGTTTGTCAGATTCTTGAGAAAAGGAAGCTTAGAGTTTGAAATACATTTAGGAAGCTTCTGGTTCAGTGGTTCCCAACCACTGTCTGAATTAGTGGGAAGCTTGTTAAAAATACACATGTCCAGGCCTGGCTCCTGATCTACAGAATTTGAATCTCTGTCATTGAAGCTAAAGAAGCCTTATTTCTTTTCTTTTTTTTTTTTTTTTTGGTAAAGATTTTATTTATTTATTTGACAGAGAGAGACACAGCGAGAGAGGGAACACAAGCAGAGGGAGAGAGAGAGGGAGAAGCAGGCTTCCCGATGCGGGGCTCGATCCCAGGACCCTGGGATCAGGACCCAAGCCGAAGGCAGACGCTTAACGCCTGAGCCACCCAGGCGCCCCAAGAAGCCTTATTTCTAATAAACCTCCAGGGTGAGTCTGACATGCAGGCAGGTTTGGAAACTAATAACCTAGTTGAACTTTTTACCTGTTGTAGGATTTCCCACTGCATCCTGTATATTCAAAGTGTGGTCCAAGGATCAGTAGCATTGTAATCTTCTGGGAGCTGTTTAGAAATACAGAGTCCCAAGCCCTATCCCAGACTTGCCAATTCAGAATCTGCATTTTTCACAAGATCACCAGGGCATACCTATTTACATCAAAGCTGGAAAAACACCGCTCTTCCTCATCCTTGAGAGATGGCCACCAAGTCCCTGCTTAAAACCCCTGGGTTGGGGAGCTCATTGCTTTACACTGCCACCTGCTTCTTTGCTGGGTGCTTCTTTTCTTTTCTTTTCTTTAAAAAATTTTTTTTAAATTTTATTTATTTATTTTTAAAGATTTTATTTATTTATATGAGAGAGAGAGAACAAGCAGGGGGAGCAGCAGAGGGACAGGGAGAAGCAGGCTCCCTGCTGAGCCTACATGGTATATAGTCCCTCTTCAAGGATACATTGGTTTAACTCCTTGCTATTCAAAGCATGGTCCATGGATCAGCAACACTGGTATCACCTGGGAGCCTGTTAGAAATGGAGACTCTTGGTCCCCACCCTAGACCTACTGAATTGGAATCTTCATTTGAACGAGATCCCTAGATGACTTTTTTTTTTACCCATTAAATTTCAAGAGGCAGATAAACCAAGTATATCACAATCACCTAAAAAGGATTGCTAACTTTCCAGCCCATGATCAAGTCCTATTTTTTCAGACCACCAATTCCATCAAGTTTAAGATCTGTTCATTGCAACATTCCTACTTATTGCCACCAAATTCTGCATTACTTAGCATGCATTTGCTGCATCCAAGTCACCAAAAATCCAACTCAAGTTGGCCTAATTAATAGGGAAATTTTCAAGTTGGATGCTAGATACACAAGTAGTTGTTATATTATTAGTTCTGTATTTCTATTGTAACTTTTTTCATTGTGGTAAAATACACTCAACATAAAATTTACCATTTTAATCATTTCAAGTGCACAGTTCAGTATTACATGTATTCACATTGTTGTGCAACCAATGTCTGTTCCATATTTTTGATAATCTGAAATATATATAAAAAAAGAAAAAATTCTAACCAGAAGTCTAGAGATAAGGCAGACTTCAGGGTTGACTTAACTCAGTTGTTCTGGCTTCCTTTACCCTGCAGTTCTCCTGGCTTTGCCTTCTCCAATTTCTACTGTATCCTTCATTTGGAGGCAAGATAGCATGCAACCACACTCAGAGAATGGCAGAGAATCTCACAGAAGAAAATCAATAGCTTTCTCAGAAATGTTGGCAAGACTTTTTTACATCTTACTGGCCTGAACTGGATCACATGCCACCACCACCACCACCACCACCACCACAACTGACAAACCAACTCACAAAGGTTAGGGAACTCCATTGAGGTACTCAGGGGAGGAGGGAAAGCAGAGAGGAGTTGGCTTGGATTCCTGAAGCTTGAAGGGCTGGAGGGATTGTTAGTCACCTGGGAGATGTAGGGCCAAGAAACAGGGAACTTTAGCTCCCATTCAGCTTTCCTAGATGGGGCAGGACCTCTGACAGTTGGCACATGGATACCTGGGACCAATCCCTAAGGCTGCGGTCCTGGGGGACCCAGTTAGTCATGAGGAAGATGGACATGATGAGCACAAAGCAGCTCGCTCCTGTGAGAGTGCAGGCCATGACCACCCCAATAATGACTATGATGGAGTAGAAGTAGATGTCTTTCGAAGGCACAGGGACATTACTCTGAGTCCAGGGAATGGGAAGGGCTGCCAGTACCAACTGACACTGGATTTCTCATCAGCTTTGCTGAGTGGAAACTTGGAGCCAGATCTAATTTAATAACATCTACTATTGGGATTATTCACATGTTACAGTTGAGAATAAATACAATGTATACCCATGCTCCACCACCCAGCTACACATTGCTTCCTCTGCCTGGAATGCTCATTCTCCAGATATCCACATAGCTTGCGCCATTACCATCTTCAGGTATTTACTTAAATATCACAGTTTCAGTGAATGTTTTCCTGATTTCCCTTAAAAAATATTTCAAACTCTTATCCCATAATTCTTATCATCCTTCCTTGCTTTTTTTCCCCTCATGGAACTGACCAGTATATATTGTACATGTTTTACTTTTTTATTTACTCTCCATCTCTCTACCTGGACCATAATAATTCAATGAGGTCAGAGATTGTATGTCCCTGGGGCCTAACACAATGCCCCACACATAGGAGATCAGCAATAAATATTTGTTAAATGAATGAATGAAGTGAATTAATTGATTAATTGTGGCACAAACTCATAACTACCACATCTTAGGTGCTCGGACAGTGTTGCTGAGAACCCTTACTCAAAGCAAGTTGCATCACCACCTAATTTCAACCCCAGCAGCTGTGGCCAAATGATTTTTTTGAGAGAATAGCCAAAAACTCAATTCAAAATTATTGTGTAGATATGAATATAGACTTTCAAAAAATCATTGCTGATCTGGGGAAAAGTCAGTGCACTTTAATAAAATTAAATTTGAAAGAATCCCGCAGTTGGCAGAAAGTTCTGCCACTTATTAGAATTTATTGACAACATTAATTTCTTTGTATTTCCAGGAGGATACCAAGAAAGAGAGGAGCATGGAAGGTGAATTTTAAAGTCCCTGTATTTCTAAAAATTGAAACTTCTTGGGGAGGGGGGCGTAGAAGCCAATGTCATCAGAGTCCTACTATTTAGAACACTCCTATTGCTCCAAGCGTTGACACGTCGCTGAAGACCTGGGCTAACCTGTTGGGACACACTATAGGGAAAATGTGGCTGCCCAAGATAAAAGCAGTTAATTTTCAGAAACGGAGTGTATTTCTTGGGAAAAGTCATTTGAGATCTGACTAGGGCATATGAATGAACTGCTTCAGATGCTGAGCTTCTGGGTACTGCTGACCTATTTTACTCTCCTACCAACTCTGGTAATGTCAGTGTGCAAATACCCATGTGGTCCCACCTATTCCACATGTTGGTACACTGCCTGGAAGAGGCTAGGGAAAGGAATGCCCCGAGTAAGTTGGCCTGGGTTTAGCCCCACTCCCATGCCAGTGTTTCCTAGGATCACCTCCCTCAAATGTACTTGTAACAGATGTTGTTGGTGCCTTGCCCAGCTCCCCCTGGCCAGCTGCTGAGCATGTTAATTGTTAACAGCCCATAAACGCACCTATCTCAAGATTGCTCTTGGCTGATGGGTACTCCCTAGCCCAGAGGTGCCTAAGAGGTTCCATTCTGCTTCTTTCAGGGAATCAATCATTTCTCCGATGAGCCCTGATGGCTTTGTAATGGAGAATGGTATGGTAGTTAGAAACCAAGGTCTGGGTATGGGATTAACTAATTGGCCGGTCTTCAAGTGTGCTGATTCATTCTTCTGCCAGTGCTAATGTGCTACTGAGACTCTAGTGAATTTTTCATTTCATTTATTGTTCTCTCCAACTCCAGAATTTATATTGTTTCTTTTCAAAAAATAAGTTATATTTCTTTACCGATATTCTCTACTTGGTGAGACATCATTGTCATTACATGCCTTTTGTTCTTCAGACTTACTTTCCTTTAGTTCTTTGAACATATTTATATAAAAAATCTTTTCATACAAACATTATACATATATAAGCTATCTCTCATATATAGATATAGATAAATATATGGATCTAGGTATAGATAAATATAGATATAATAGATTCAGGCATCTCATGTCTTCCCTGGATATACATACCACCCTGCACATATGTGTGGCCTTCTAGATTTCCAAGATAATATCAGAGGTTTTGAAAACTCCCATGGGCACATCAGTCCCCAGTTTTTCCTTTCAAGTTTTTGGTTAGTTTCTTGGTGTTTCAGTTATTATCGTCACCTCAAGTGGCTGCACTATAAAGCAACTGCAATATTAAACAAAAGCCATGTCATTGCTTTTGACATCCACCCCCCCTAGGGGAAAAGGCTATTCACAGTAAGCTTGAGCTGGGGAGAGGAAAGAGGAAATAGGATAATTAAAGCCACACATCTCACTGTTCCTACTGAAATCTGGATGTTCTGCTTGAATAAATGCTCCTTGGATTATTGCGTGCCTTTGGTTGATTTCCAGATTTCTGAAAAAGTTGATGTTGATAAATGTTGCCAGTGTTCTCACTGCTTTTGTGAAGAAGTCAGTTTTTGAGATTCTTCCTCCACCATTCCAGAAGTGGGTTTAAAAATAAAATTGTCTTTATGTTTTCTATTTAATTGATTTCTGCTCTTATTTTTATTGTTCTTTTCCTGCTTCTTACTTTGGTTTTAATTTTCTTCCTAGTTTATTAAAATTGAAATTTAGATTACTGATTTGAGAGTTTTTTCTTATAGAAGGATTTCTTTTTTTAAAGATTTTATTTGGGGCGCCTGGGTGGCTCAGTCGTTAAGCATCTCCCTTCGGCTCAGGTTATGATCCCAGGGTCCTGGGATGGAGCCCCTCATCGGGCTCCCTGCTCTGCAGGAAGCCTGCTTCCTGTCTCCCACTCCCCCTGCTTGTGTTCCTGCTCTCACTGTGTCTCTCTCTGTCAAATAAATAAATATTTATTTATTGGGGATGCCTGGGTGGCTCAGTGCGAGAGAGAGAGAGAGAGAGAGAGAGAGAGAGAGAGAGAGAGAGAGAGAGAGAGAACAAGCAGGGGGAGCGGCAGGCAAAGGGAGAGGGAGAAGCAGGCTCCCCACAGAGCAGGGGGAGCCCAATATGGGATTCGATTCCAGGACCCTGGGATCATAACCTGAACTGAAGGGAGTCACTTAACCAACTGAGCCACCCAGGCGCCCTATAGAAGCATTTTATACTATAAATTTCCTTTTAAGCATACCCAACATTTTGATACATTGTATTTTCCTTTTCATTCAGTTCAAGATATTTCCTAATTTCCATTATGACTTCTTTTTGAAAAATTATTTAGATGTTAAATACCAAATACTTGGACTTTTCCAGATCCATTTCTGTTTTTGTTTTTTGTTTTTTTTTTCTTTTTTAAAGATTTTATTTATTTATTTGACAGAGAGAGCGAGAGAGGGAACACAAGCAGGGGGAGTGGGAGAGGGAGAAGCAGGCTTCCCACTGAGCAGGGAGCCCAAAGTGGGACTCAATCCCAGGACCCTGGGATCATGACCTGAGCCAAAGGCAGACGCTTAACGACTGAGCCACCCAGGCGCCCCTTGTTTTTTGTTTTTTTAAAAAGATTATTTACTTATTTGTCAGAGAGAGAGAGAGAGCACAAGCAGGGGAAGCAGCAGGCAGAGGGAGAAGCAGCCTCCTCGCTGAGCAAGATGTCCAATGTGGGACTCGATCCCAGGACCCTGGGATCATAACCTGAGCTGAAGGCAGATGTTTAACCAACTGAGCCACCCAGGCATCCCCAATCCTTCAAGTTTTAAACTATCTTTATATTTAAAGTGGGTTCCTTGTAGGCAACATATATTGGATTTTTTAATCTCATCGGACAATCTCTGATTTATAATTGGAATGTTTATACCTCATGGCCCCTTCCTCCATCCTCAAAGTTGGGGAGAGAGAGAGTAAAGCAGAAGTCAATCCTATTATTCCTCATAAAACTATTTCATTCAGGAGGATTTCTTCCTGGAACCACAGTGAGTTCAAGGGATATTTATTAGGCACAAAGCAAGGACACCGTGGGACCCAGAAAAGTTTTTGAAGAACTATAGTGATGTTCCTTTTCTTATGCTTTCCTGAAGTCTTATAGTGAGGACAGCCCAAGTGAGCTATAAAGTACCAACTGGGGAAGGGAAAGGAAGTGTGATGAGCTATTCTGATGTGGTTCCGCATTGTACTGCTTTAGGTATGAAAAAATTAGGGAAGGGGTTCGGGTGGGAGTAGATCTAAGGAAGCAGCACAATTCAAAAGAGAGCTCACAGAGTTGAGTCAGAACATCTTAAATATAAGTCCAGGCTCTATGCTTCCTAGTCATGTGAAAAATTTAATTAATGTATTGATTTATAAATATGTGAAATGGAGGTGATAATACTAACCCTTCATGATGGCTTGTACAAGTGCTTTCTAAGCAAAACGGTTTCTCCAAATGATGGTGTTATTTTAGGGAGAACACTGATGTCAACTCTGAACCACCGTGGTTGGGGATGAGGGTGGTAGGTTTGCTGGTGATGGTTCAAGGGATTTTGGCCTTTATACTGTGTAATCCAAACTTGACTCTTTTTTTATTTTTATTTTTTATTGTTATGTTAATCACCATACATTATATCATTAGTTTTTGATGTAGCGTTCCATGATTCATTGTTTGTGCATAACACCCAGTGCTCCACGCAGAACGTGCCCTCTTTAATACCCATCACCAGGCTAACCCATCCCCCCACTCCCCTCCCCTCCAGAACCCTCAGTTTGTTTTTCAGAGTCCATTGTCAATCATGGTTCGTCTCCCCCTCTGACTTACTCCCCTTCATTCTTCCCCTCCTGCTATCTTCTTCTTTTCCTTTTTTCTTAACATATGTTGCATTATTTGCTTCAGAGGTACAGATCTGTGATTCAACAGTCTTGCACAATTCACAGCGCTCACCATAGCACATACCCTCCCCAATGTCTATCACCCAGCCACCCCATCCCTCCCACCCCCACCACTCCAGCAACCCTCAGTTTGTTTCCTGAGATTAAGAATTCCTCCTATCAGTGAGGTCATATGATACATGTCTTTCTCTGATTGACCAAACTTCTGACTCTTAACAAGATGTTAGTATGTAAGTGGGGTGGGGAGCACATCATCCTTGATATTATGGTACGAACTCCATCCAGAATCAGATAAAAGCCATGAACTTGTTCCAGAAAATGCACCCCACAAAATTCTAGGTAAAGAGTTCATAGACCCCTTGAACCTCACTCATGGACCCCCGTTGTAAGAATCCTGATATACAGATACCAGTAAACAAAGAGAAAAGATAAAAATCTAGTTTATCAGTATAAAAATAATTCAATTATGGTTCCTTAAATAATTTGTATTTCCATGCCATGTGATACAGTACCTATTTTGCTTATAATTATGTCAGATTGACATTGCTATAAGTTTGATTTAGCTATAAACTAAACTCTTGATGCATGCTCCACCTTTGTCATTTGTTGTTCATGTGGCATAGTGTCGTCTATTTACAACTTTAAAAGGAAAAATTAGAGGGTGGCTGGATGATGGACACTGGGGAGGGTATGTGTTGTGGTGAGTGCTGTGTATTGTGTAAGAGTGATGAATCACAGACCTGTACCCCTGAAACAAATAATACGTTATATGTTAATAAAAAAATAAAAATTTCAACCAAAAAAAAAGAAAAGGAAAAATTAGACCATTTCTTAAGAGCTAGTATTCTGAAGCCTCCATAGTTCTCTCTGTTGAAATAATTATTTCTCATGTTGGAGACTGTGTGCTCTTATGGAATAAAGAGCTCAGTGGTAGGTGAGAGGCTGCAAGGCAGAGCGGAAGGTGTTTAGGCTTCAAAAGAAGGACCTGGGCTGGAATCCCAGCTCCTTCACCCCTTAGGAGAGTTCAACCTTAGTAAACCCTTTAAGCCCTGGCCTTCCTTGACTTCATCCATTAAATGGGAATAACAATGCCTACTTAAGAGGTTTCTTAGAGGATTAGGGACAATGTAAACAGAGTGCCCAGGCTGTATTAGATCCCAAGTAAATGGCGCTATTATTACGGTGAGTCCTTGGTGTTACACAACAGCAGCCATGCTGCCCAGGACTCCCAATGCCATATAATCAAACTGGCATGAGATTACTGAGTGCAGGGGACAACTGCTTACTGTCTTGAGGGAGTGACAAATGTCAAAGGCTGTTAACTGTTGACATACCTCAAGGTGCCAGGGAGCGAGACTCCAGGTTATGATGGGGCTTGCTTTGATAGTCCAAAGAAGCATGACTTCTGAATAGCACTTTGTTGACTTTTCAGGAGGCCAGTAGAGTATCTTAAGGTGGCTTAAAAATCCGGAACTAACACATACAGGGGGAAAAACGAGCTCAATAATAACAAATTTTCCTTCCTTACTGTTAGCTTCCTTGTTTCTTCTTTCTCCGGCTCAGTGAATACCAACACAAGGACTAATAACTCCTGACACTTTTTTGTTTTCTTCCAAGAATATATTTTCATGTCTGAGTAAGTGCCAACGCCTTCCCTGACTCCTTTGGGAAGAATGGGTGCATTCTGTGAGTCACATCCACCGATTTTCAGGGCAAGGTTTCCGAGCATTCAGTGGAAGGCAGTGTGGCGTGGTGAGAAAAGGCGAATCCAGGACTCAGGTCACCTGGGTCCTGGTCCCCATCGATCTACATGAAAGAGGCCGATGGCGCTGCCTTGGTTTCCTCATTTGTAAAGTGCTCCAAGTCCGGTCTTGGGTGTGAGCGAGCTTTGTCGCCCACGTTGTAAGCGGTGACCCCGCAGTACCCCAACCTGACCGCGCTTAGGCGCTCTGCCATGGGCGGAGCCACTTCATGCGCGCTGCGGCGGCGCAGTGCCGGGAACCGTAGGTTGCGCGCGCAGCACCTCGGCCGCCTCCCGAACCCCGCGTCCCTGTTGCCAGGGTAACTGGGGGCGGTGCGCTTTCCGGCGCTGTCGCGGCAAGTCGCAGCTGTCATGGCGGAGACGGTCTGGAGCACTGACACCGGGGAGGCCGTGTATCGCTCCCGGGACCCCGTGCGCAACTTGCGCCTCCGGTAGTCGCATCGTCCCAGAGTCCTGTGCTTTTATGCTCTCAGATAATTCGAGCCTGAACCTCACTTCTTGTTTGCTGAGTTCCCACTTGCGCTTTCAACCCTGATCTCTGCCTCCTGGTCTCCCCGCGTCTCCCTCACTTACCCTCAACCCTCTCCACTCACGGCTTCCAGACCTACCCACGCCCTTTTCAAGTCTCTGCCCGTCTCGAATTACTCAGAGCTCTGTACCCAATACACTTACCCGCACTCTTCCCCTTAAGACCCCCGGCCGCGCTCCTGTGCACCCAACACACCTTGGTAGCCCCACCCTCTTTCTTTTGTTTCCCCCATGTTTGCTCTGTGTTCATCTTCAGATTGTGTCTTGTAATGAGTATTCCGGGCTTTTCTTTTCCTGACAGGGTCCACCTGCAAAGAATCACATCCAGCAACTTCCTCCGTTACCAGCCTGCTGCCCAGCCTGGGAAGGACCTCATAGACTTGGCCACTTTTAGGCCTCACCCAACTGCCAGTGGGTGTATGGTGGTGATGCGGCCTCTTAGGGACCTGGGGGAGGGCCTGGGGCGGTAGTTGCCTTTTAAGACAGAGTAGACCCAGATTTGTAGTCTGAGAAAAGGCATAGAGAGGTTGGGTTCCTTGCCCAGGGTCACATGGCTGGTATATGTTGAAGCAAGGATTTGATCCCAAGCAATTTTAACTACTCATTTATGTTGTGTTAAGAAAATTGAGTAAGACATGATTCTTGCCGTCAAGAGCTGATCCAGACTGTGGTCAAATGTTGTAAAATAACAAAAGACTATACTTTTGATATGTTAAAAATCTGCCTGGCAAACTAAATACCAATTGTGGCATTTTTTCCTAAGAGAAAATATGCTCCAAACTCCTAATATATGTGTATACCAAACATATATGTATGTACTATACATACATATATACATAGTGTGTGTATACTATATACATGTGTATAGTATATGTTACTTTAAATATGTATGTATGTTTATGCACACTACTTAGTTTTAAAATTGGGGTCTGCTTGAAAAAGGTACATATTAACATCAACTGTGCTTTCGCAGTTTCCTTGTCTCAGAAGCCAGAAGAATGAGAAAGAAAGGACAGTGTGTTTGTGTTAAATCACTGGTCTCTCTGCATTTGTTGTATCTGTTCAGATATATTCCCTGGCGAGAGTGTGGGCTGGTGGGTTATGAAGCACGTGTCTCAAAAAGGCATACTCAGCCAAGAGTGTATTTGATTTGGTTCTTTAATAATTTATTTGCCTTTCCTCGTCTCTTCTGGTACTTGGTCTTCTAAGGTTACAGTGCTTGTGGTTCTAGACATACGGCTTCATGAACAGTAAAGACAAGAATGCCAGGGTTTTTTTCTAGCAAATGTGGACAGTTGGGATTGAGGAAGAGCTATTTAGCCTACATCCTGAATTTGACTCCTGACACTGAATTAGATTAATTCCTTGGAGCCATGACTTCCTTTTCTTCAAATTAGAGTAGTAATTAAGACTTCTTGGGTCCTAATCTTGGCTTCTACATATATCCACAGCCTCTCTAACCTTTGTTTAGAGTGAGTGCTTAATAAATCCCCAAACTCCAGCTGGTTTTGTGGGAAATATTAGAGCAGGGACTTGGGTTATTACCAATACCACAGAGCAAGAAGTGGTGCCGATTTGACTCAAACGTTTGACTCACTCTGTGGTCTTTGGAGGTGGACACCGCTCAGAGGAAGAGGAAGAGGAAGAGGTCGTGATTGGGTGGCAGGAGAAGCTCTTTAGCCAGGTGAGCCCATGCCACTTCTCCATCCAGTTTACCTCCACTGGCTCCACCTCCTCCTGGCTGGTAGCAGGGAAGGATTCCTGATACGTATCGCCTAACTGATTTCCAGAAAGTTATAGCAGTTTATACTTTCCCCTGTTGTTTTTTTTTTTTAATTTTATCCATTTATTTGAGAGAGAGCATGAGCTGGGGGGGAGGGGCAGAGGAAGAAGGAGAAGCAGACTGTCCACAGAGCAGGGAGCCCAACACAGGGCTCGATCCTAGGCCCCTGAGATGACCTGAGCCAAAGACCAACTGAGCAGGCGCCCCACCCCTCTGTTGTGTTTAAAGGGCAATATAGCATAGTGACTGACACTACCCAGTTTTATGATCCTGGGTAAAATACTTTTCACCTCTGGGTGAAATCTGCCATCTATAACAGCAGAGTTGGGTTAGACTCTCACTCTGGTTCCCTTTAGCTCTAACATTCTTTGAATCCCCTGCCCTCAGTTAGTTCAGATAAGTGGAAGTTGGCTATGGAAACATGCCAAATTGCATCAGCTCTATAGAACTGATTTGATGAAACAGTTACAAGAAAAAAGTTTGACATATTCTCAGTAGATCTCTGTGTCCTTGTGACCTCAGTTTGAAGTAGATCTGTACCGAAATGAAGCAGCCTGTCAGAGCCCTTTGGATCATCAGTACCGTCAAGAGATCCTGAAGCTGGAGGATTCGGGCGGCAGGAAGAACCGACGAATTTTTACCTACACGGACTCTGACAGATACACCAATGTGGAGGAGGTATTTTTTTTTTTCCTGGAGCCCCCCATAGCTTCCTTCTTTCCCTCCCCTAGCTTTCTGGCCTCTGGGTTCTGTGTGTTAAATCAGAAGCCTGTTCAGACAGACAGCCTGTCTAGGAACTGCCTTGTGCTGCTGGCGGCCCAGCTGGAGTGGAGCGGGCACGGCCTTCAGGTGGCGTGGCTGGTGCTGCTTTTCTACCTGCTGGAGGGCCTGAGGGAGTGGGCTGTGTCTCTCATGGCAGGCCGACTAGAGACAGGGACAAGACTTCCTCCATGCATCAGGAGATGAGACAGCTGGGTGGAGTCTCGAACCATCTAGATAAAACTCATCAGAGGATGCAGCCACAACTCTGAGTCTATGGGTTTGAGGGGGGATTCAGTACAGCTGTGGGGAGTGGCTTAGTGCTCAGTTCGCCTGTGCTCACATACCCTTAATATTTGCCTCAGTCCCTATATGACTTGTTCTTTCTTAGGGAGATTTTAAACTCCTTGAGAGTAGAGCCTGTATTTTCTGATTTTTGTCTATGACCTTTGTAGCTCTGCAAGGAGCAGGTATTAAATGAGTGTTTTTGAAAGATTGATGCTTATGCTAGGAAAGCGCTGGGTTGGTAGCATATAAAATTTGGGCTTTCTGTTTTAGAAAAGTCAATGAAATTAGTTAGTGCTGAAGTACCTATGGGAGGACTTTTCACAGGATACTTTGTATCCCATTTGGCATCTTCCAAGTACCTGGTAACATCAGCATCTACCAGGCACACTCACCCAACTTTTTGTTGGTATGTACTCAGAGATTGCAGACTCATTTTATTTTTTTAAAAAGATTTATTTATTTATTTGAGAGAGCACGCGTTGTGGGGAAGGGGCAGAGGGAGAGAAAAAAATCTCCAGCAGACTCGGCGCTGAGCGTGGAGCTCGACAAGGGGCTCAATCCCAGGACCCCGAGATCATGACCTGAGGCAAAACCAAGAGTCAGACACTCAACCGACTGTGCCACCCAGGTGCCTCTGCAGACTCATTGTAATGTTAGCATAAATAAACTCATTTCTGAAGGATGATATGCTGCCAAAATCTTGGAACAAACCAAGGCATGGTAGGAATCTTCTTTGGCTTCTTTGTGCTACTGCTTCCCTCCCCTGACATGTATAGCTGTGAGGTAGCTGTGGCCTGTTAGATTCAGGTCCCAGATGAGGTTTCAGAAGCAAGACTTGCCTTCAGTACCTGATCCCATGGGGCCCTGACCAGATGGGTCACACAGGGCTGCTCTCTTTTCCTAGCACTGTCAGAAAATGACCACCGCAGCCCGGGAGGTGCCATCATTCTTGGTCGAACGAATGGCCAATGTCAGGCGGCGACGGCAGGACAGGCGAGGGATGTGAGTGCAAAGGAGTAGGGGGTTGGGGGGTCCTTCATTGTCCTTCCAGGCCAGTGTCTGGGTATGTCTGCCACCTCGAGCTTCCCGTTCTGCAGGAGGCCTCCCCCGGGTGTGCTCCCCCAGGTGCCTTCTTCGGGCTTTTCAGGGGGTGCCACCTTCCTGTGGTGTCTTCCAGGGAAGGTGGCATCCTCAAGTCACGAATTGTCACCTGGGAACCCTCAGAAGAGTTTGTCAGGAACAACCATGTCATCAACACCCCTCTTCAGACAATGTACATCATGGCAGACCTGGGGCCCTCTGGGAAGTGAGTGAGGCCCTCACTGCCCAGCTCAGATCCTCCTCTTCTCTCGTCACCCATCACCTACCCTGTTGTAGTCCCCCCTGGGGAATGCGCGAGGGAGGGACTATTTCTTCTTTTTCTTCTCAGTCGGACTCAGAAAAAGGTATTTGACTATGACAGTTCTCACTGTAGCCTCTGTCCTCTCTCCTGACGTGGGCTGACTACCTCTTCCTCTCTCTGGTTAGTGGGACCAGTGGTCCTGAACCTGGGTGTTGATTCCCGGTGTCTAGGCTTGGCTATAAGAAGTCTGAACATGTCCTCTGTACTCTGAAAGTGGACAGCAATGGTGTGATCACAGTAAAACCTGACTTCACCGGCCTCAAAGGACCCTACAGGTGAGAGGAAGAAAGGGGGAGTGGGGACTGGTATTCCTTCCCTTGGCTTCACTTCTTGCCCCGAGTTGAGGAGATTCTGAGAAAGTCCTTCATCTGCCTTGGTTTCTAAATTCCCAGCCAATGGTTCATATTCTGTTTTATAACAGACCCTTAGGATTCTGGGGACTCTGTTCTCGGAAAGTGGGCAGCTATACCGATTTGAAAGGGCTAACTTCAGTGGTGTAGTTAAGTGAAAATAATTCTCTGTGCTGCTGCCTGTAGGGACCAGCCAGAACAGGGTGGGATGAGCTCAAGCAGATCTCTTCCTCTGGCCTGACTGTTCCTACCTCCGTGTCTTACAGTAAGAGAACTATAATTAGAAATGACCTAAGCCCACCTGTCTGTTTTTCAGGCGAGAGAACTGGGTGTCAGGAATGTTGTGCTTTAGGGTTTCCCCATGACTTTGAGGCAAAAATGGGCCCCAAACCTATGTTCCATGTCCACTCCAACGCCCTTTCTGCTTTTCCACTTTGTTTCCCTCGCCTGCTCATCATTCTGGCCACTTAAATGCTCGTTTGCTTCGAGCGAGGTGTACGGCCAGTGGTGGTTTATCCCTGGACTAGGTCTGGAGAGACGCATCTCTTATCAGAGTTGGTCTTTTTGTGGCTTTGACCTTACAGAATGGAGACCGAGGGGGAGAAGCAGGAGCTGTGGAAGTATACGGTGGACAACGTGTCCTCCCTCGCGCAGCCCGAGGAGGAGGAGCGGGAACAGCGCGTGTTCAAGGATGTGAGAGCGACTTCCTTCCAAGCGCAGGGATGAGCCTGGGTGCCTGGGAGCTGAGACCGTGTCCGAGGTTGATGTCCGCAGTTGCGGGGTCTTTCTTACTGGCCCTCTCCTGATACAGGACGCATTGCTGACATATCAGACCGAAGCTTTTGATCATACTCTAACATAATAATAATAACGATGACCATTTATTTGAGCGTTTACCGTGCTCTGCAAGGCCCGTCACGTACTTTATTTCATCACTTTGAGGTGCATACTTTTGTTATTGCCATTTTATAAATGAGGAGACTGAGATTGAAAAGCTAAGAATCTGCCCAAGGTCATGGGGCTAAGAAGTCTGCCCAAGGTCATGGGGCTAAGAAGTCTGCCCAAGGTCATGGGGCTAAGAAGTCTGCCCAAGGTCATGGGGCTAAGAGTCTGCCCAAGGTCATGGGGCTTGCAAGTGCAAGAGACGGGCCTGGGTCCCAGACCAGCAGACTCCAGAGCCTCTGTGCTTTACTCTAAAATGTCGGTGGCTTGGATGCTTCGGCCTCTAGCTCTCTGCCGCATTTCCTGTTACAGCATCTTTTCTCCGTCCCGTTCAGAACTGACCCTGGTCTGGCTGGGGTTGCATCTTGAGTTTGCATATGGTTTGTTTCCTCAGCTTTATGGCCGGCACAAGGAGTACCTCAGCAGCCTCGTGGGCACAGACTTTGAGATGGTGAGTGGCTTGGCTTCCTGCAGCACCACGAGCCAGCTTTAGGCAGAGCATTCAGACCGTGACTGAGTAATAGCACCTCTCTTAAAGGACATATTCTTTATGTCAGAAGGAAATCAGAGACTAGCATATAGAGCATAGTTCTTATTATGTGTTTTAAAATATAGCAGGGGTGCCTGGGTGGCTGAGTCGGTTAAGCCTCCAGCTCTTGATTTTAGCTCAGGTTGTGATCTCAGGGTCATGAGATTGAGCTTGGTGTTGGGCTCCATGCTCAGCAAGGAGTCTGCTTGAGATCTTTTCCCTCTATGCCTCCCTCCCACACCCCCTCACCCGTGCGTGCTCTCTCAAAAAAAAATAATAAAATTAAATATAGCATATTGACAGAGAGCTGTTAATGAAAAAGAAAATGTCAGTGAAAAAGTTCTAAAAGGGCCACACACGTGCTGTGGGTGGCTTTCTCTGGGGTGGGGGTGGGGTTGGGAAGGTAGGTGGGTGTTGGATGGTGAGAGGGGTATGTCAGAGATGTTTACTTTTTATTCCCTAAACTTAGTGGTTTTCAATTTTCATCAGTGGTACTGCATTCACATATTATATATAATTGATTAAAAAAAATATAAAGATGAGCAAGGTCTTCCTCACTCTTCATGCGGAGATTTTTCCTAAGTGCCCCATAGAGAGAGGAGGGGCATCATTTGTTTGTTAAATAGTTAGCACTTAGACAAAACAAAATAATTTCAGTTATTCTGTGGTTCTGCTCTTTGTCCTCCCTTATTCCAGCAGTTCCATCCCTCAGTCAGGAGACAAGCATAGGATTACTCAGCGGTTTCCCTCTCTCTCCCTAAAAAAAATTCATTATTTTTGTATTGCATCAGCAGCAGACGTGCAGTGTTAAAAGGGTAGATAAGAAAACACAAGTAATTAAAAAGGAAACTCCCTAGTTCCTTGACCTCAGGCACCTAAAGGGAACGGGCCTCCGGCGTCCCACTGTTGGTAAAGGGCAGCTGTGCTTGCTTCCCTTGGCTATTCTCGTAAACTCTCCGTGCTTCGTTGCCCACCTCACCCTTTAAGTTTTATACTTTCTTTGCTGTTACAAACTTGAGAAATGAAGGAGACAGGTCGGTGGAGAGGGGTCTGGGCGGGGGCCGGGGGTGCGGAGGACGTGCAGTGACGGTGCGCGCAGATCTGGCCGCCAGCGCCGGGTCTTCCGGGGATTGGGGGACGCGCTGGAGGATGAGTGCTGACTCTCCCAGACCTCCTGACTCCTGATCCTGTCGCTCTTCTCTCTTCCTTAGACTTCCCCAGGTGCCCTCCGGCTCTTTGTAAATGGAGAGGTAGGTAAGTGCCTTGCCAGACAGAGATCCCTTGATGCTTGGGCAGGTGCCCCGACAGAGCTGCGAGGTAAACCTGCTGCACCCTGGTGGAGGCTCTGATTTGTCTGCCCTCCTTGGGAAACACAGTCATGAGGCTTTGCTGGAAGCGCAGGGAGTTCTTCGCGCTCAAGGGACTTGCTCCCCGAGGACGTAGGCCTTTCAGGACGGGGTTGCGTGCTAAGGGGGGGCAGGAGAATAAGCTGAAATTGTTTCTTGTTTTCTTAGTTTCAGCGCAAGGCTATGAGTATGACAATCTCTATGTCCACTTCTTTGTGGAATTGCCAACCACAAGTAAGTAGTATTCCTGTCTCCTTTATACCCATTCTGACAGTTTTCTAGAGGCATTCAGTCAGGCTTCCCCACTTTTTTCAAAGATATTGGGACTGTCCTTTTCAAGGTCATAGATCACTTTCAAGTTGTCAAATCCTGTGGTGACACCTCTGCATTCGCCCTACATGACCTCTCAGAAGCACGTGGCACAGCTCACGTTTCCTCACTGGAACTCTCCTCTTGGCTTCTGGCTCCACACTCCTCTCTTCATTCTCATTAGTGACTCATCATTCCCCTTGGCTGTTGGCTTATTTGTTGGTCTCAAAGCTTTAGAGTGTCCAGGGCTGGGCCTGGGCCTCCTATTACTCCCTCTCTGTAGTCTTTCTAGGTGGTCCCATCCATCCTATGGCTTGAATACTACGTATATGTCTCAGACCTCTAGATTTCTCTCTAGCCTTGGCCTTTCCCCTGAACTCTAGGCTCATATCCAATTGTCGTTCCTGCCTAACATGACCCAAAGGACTCTTGATCCTCCGTCCTGTGTCAAACCCGCCCTCATGGTCTTCCCTAAGGGACATGGCAATGTCATTTACTTAGTTGCTGCTGCCAAAAACCAAGGAGACACCCTTGATTCCCCTATGGCCAGTCATTCCATCAGCAGTTCCTGTCGGCTCTGTCTTCCAAAGATGTCCCGAAGGCTCCTCTCTTGAGCGCCCTAGACCAAGCCACCTCCATCTCCTGCCCAGGTCCATGAATTAACTTTCTAACTTACCCCTTGGCTTCTGTTACAGTTCCTTTGCCACAGACACCACAGCCAAATGGAACCTTTGGAAATGCAAATTAGTTGTATCTCTCTTGAGCTTTAAATGCCAACAGCTTCCCCTCCCACTTACAGTAAAATCCCAGCTCCAAAGCCCCCTGCCTCTCTCTCTATCCCTTCCAGCATACCAGTCGTACTTTCTGTTTTCGAACATGCCAAGTTCATTTCCACCTTAGGGCCTTTTGGGGATCATTTCCTTTGTCTGAAACCCGTTCTGTCATATCTTTGCACGACTGAGTTCAGGTCTCAGCCTAAGTGTGCCCTCTGAGAAGTCCTCCCTCACCACCCGATCTAAAAGAGCCTGCTTTATTTTTAGTATAGCATCTGTCACTACCTGACAGCCTCTTGTTGGCTTGCTGTCCGTCTCCCCCACCACCTGGCATGTTAGCTCCTTGAGAGGTAGGGATCTCTTCTGTTTGCTCACCAACATATCCCCAGTGACCGGTCGTAGCACATAGGAGACACTCAGTATATGCTAAGTGAGTGATGGAGTGTGTGAGTGAATGAATGGATGAAGGAACTTTGTCTTTTTCTCAACCACTTGCCTTCCTTCCAGGTCAACTTACTATATATGGTCTTTGGCTTTCAGATTGGTCAAGCCCAGCATTCCAGCAGCTCTCAGGAATAACACAGACCTGTGCCACCAAATCCCTGGGAATGGTAGGGAAAATAGGAGGCCTGTCTGGAGGGGGGCGGGACTCTGAAGATGATCGGGCCGCCAGCCTGGGGAGCACTCAGAGTTGGGTCTGGCCCTTCTCTCTGGACTCTGCAGGGCTGCCTGGTCCAGGGCTTCCCTCTCTGTCTTTCTGAGGATGGTAGCAGCTTGTATGTGGATGCCCCACCCCCTCTTAGTCTCTTATTTCCACTGTGGGGGGATAGGTTTTCTTTTTCCCTTGTGAAGGTGTCAGCCGCAGGGAGGACAGATTCTCAGTGAGGCCTTGCCTACCCCATGACCCTAAGTATGAAATAACACTTCTCTTTTTTAGGATAAGGTGGCTTACTTCTCCTACCCATTCACATTTGAGGCCTCCTTCCTCCATGAAGATGAATCTGCTGGTGAGTAGCTCAGCAGGTCCTGGGCCCAGGCTCTCCTCTGGTGGTACCCTCTCTTGGGGAAGGCCTCCTGTGACCTGGCTGCTTCTCTCACTTCTCCCAGATGCTCTCCCGGAGTGGCCTGTGCTCTACTGTGAGGTCCTCTCGCTGGACTTCTGGCGGAGGTATCGTGTGGAGGGCTACGGCGTTGTGGTGCTGCCCGCCACCCCAGGTGACATCTCGTCCCTGCCCTCCACGTGGCCCACATGCCCTAGCTCCTAGGAATGAGACTAACCCTTCTAAAACATTCAGGATCAATAGGAATTAGAAGCATTTAACTTGCCAGGTCCCTTGCTCCATGAGAGATAGTTGAGTGAGGTTGCAGCTGACTCGGACGCTGAGCAGCCTGGGCGTCTACTCCTACTCCGAGCTCCCCTGTTTTGACTTGCGGCCTTGAGGGAAGAGCTCAGGCAGGGTGGGCTCTTGGCATCGTGTATTGACTGGATCAGCATTCGTTTTGAAATAAGATCTGCCATCTCCTGTTGGGTGCTGGGCATTGTGCTAAGTGCTTCTCATTTAATTCCACCAGCCACTCCGTGATGTAGGCGTTACCATTGCCATTTTAGTAGTGAGGGGAATGGGGCTCAGAGGGGTTAAGAAACTTGTCCTGGGTACGCAGGTCATAACTGGCAGAGCTGAGATGTGAATTTCTAGCTGACTGATTTCCAAACAGGTGTCCCAGACCTCCAGGATCCCCTCACCAGAGGTCAGGTCGTCCCCCAACAAGGTGTTTCAGTGGTGGCTAGGCCTGTGTCATAGTGGGGAGTCAATGAGAAACCACATGCCCTTTCTGGCTGAGGCCCCACTCTCCTCTTTTTGTCACAGGCTCACACACCCTGACAGTCCCCACGTGGAGGCCCATGGAGCTTGGCACGGGGGCTGAGCTGAGGAGGTTTTTCATTGGCGGCTCTCTGGAACTGGAGGACCTCTCCTATGTGTGGATACCAGGAACCTTCAAGGTGCCTTTTGTCTCTGGGCAGGCTTCATGCTGGGAACTTAGGTTCCTGTCTCTTCTGGAGAAGGTGGGATCAGGGTTAAGCCCCCTTAGTTGCTTCATTATTACTTAGTCCCTTCCTTTTTGTGGCTTCAGCTGGAGGTCACGGGCACATCTCGGGCCAGGTACAAACATCTACGCTGCTGTCCTAGGAGATCTCGGGAAATGAGTATACTTAGAGATTGCCCTGGCCCCGTCAGAGTTACCGGCCCCTCCTTCCAGCCCATCACCGAGGCTTTAGTCATCAAAGGCAGGGAGGATTGGCAGGCCACTTGTCCGACTGCTTATTCTCAAATGGGTTGGGGCATCCCCTGATTTACAGTTGGGAGCCCCACGTTAGCCTTGAGGTGATGGAGTCTGGGTGCTGGAATGAGACTTCCCCCAGCAGATCTGTTCTCCGAGAATGGGAGTCAGAATGGGGGTGAGGTCCGCATGGTGCCTGGGGTCTAGAGCCCACAGAAGCCTGACGCTGTCTTAACTGCATGCCCCAGGGGGAGCGTCTAAGCCGCTTTGGGTTCCGCACTGAGACCACAGGCTGCGTCACCTTCCGCTTGCACTGTCTGCAGCAGTCCAGGTGAGTGACCCCGGCCCTCTGCCTTGGGGAGCCTTTCCCCTGAGGGCTGAACAGCACCTGTGGCCATGTGCTGGGCTTCTGTGCAGGGCCTTCGTGGAGTCAAGTTCCCTCCGGAAAAGGATGCAGAGCGTGCTGGACCGTCTGGAAGGGTTCAGCCAGCAGAGTTCCGTTCGCAGTGTGCTGGGTAGGCTTCCCTCCCCCGGCCACCCCTTATCCGCATGAGCCCCACTCCCCCCCACGCCACAGCAGCTGACCACTGCATTTGCTCCCCTTGCAGAGGCCTTCCGTCGAGCCCGGCGCCGCATGCAGGAGGCCCGAGAAAGCCTTCCTCAGGACCTGGTGAGCCCCTCGGGGACCATGGTTTCCTAGCTCACGGCGGCCCGGGCCCCCCACCCCCACAACCCCGGGCAAGAGGACAAGATGGATGATATGTGAGGCTGGTGCTGTCCGCCTCTTCATCTTTCTCCCCAGTGACCCCACTGGCCTGCTGAGAACCAGAAGAGCTGAGAAAGTCCTGGGCCAGACCCTCTGCCTAGCCTTCGGCAGGGCCAACCCCCTGCTGGGTAGCAGTACTGCTGGAGACCCTACGGCCCCCCTCTGCGTGTTTCAGTTACTGCGAGTGGCTGCCATGACAGGGCAGGCTTGTTGGGTTAGCCCAGTGTGGGGTGACCCCACCGTTAGTTCTGTCCGCAACACGGCCTCTTCTCTGGCTTGTCTCACTGTCTTGAGGGCAGAGAGCTGCAGGTGCCCCCTGCTTCACAGCCTTCGCTACAAATGGAGGCTTAAGAAAGGAGGAGGAGAGAGATCTTGAATGCCTGGCCTGGGAGCCTCAGCCGCCTCTTTCCAGGGTAGCCTCGTCCTGCCGCTTGGGGCTTGTCGTGTTTGAGATATGAGTAAATGAAGGCTGAAGGCAGTGCCTAGTCCTTTCTGCTAGCCGGGTAGTATCTTTTATTGTATTTTTTGTACATAAAGACTTTTTGTACTGACTGACGTGTCGGCTGTTTTTCTGCTCAGGTTGCTGGCATGGCCAGGGTATTCTCCCAAACCTTCCCCTTTTCTGCTCTTTCCAACTCCAGAGTGTCTGGAGTCAGCCTGCAAGAGAGGCTTAGGGGTTAGTGCCAGTGGGGTCCTGGCAGTGCTCCTCTTAAATGTTTGGAGCAAAGCACGGGACTGAGGTTATGCCCTCCCCCGCCTAACGCAGAAACCAGCTCTTGCCCTCAGTGGACTTTTATTGGTACAAGCAGAGCTCACTGCCTGGTCTGCAGGCTTCAGCAGAGGATGGTGGGGCGGCTGGGGCCAGGTGTGGCATGGGCTGCAGTCATGGGTGGGGGATGGGGACAGGCTGGGAAATAGAAAAAAGAGGCCGGAGACCATGCAGATGACTCTTCTTGCCTGGGCCTCAAGACCTCCTTGCACCTGGAGCCGATGCCTGACCTAAGACCTGGGAGGCTCCCAAGGTGGGAGGGTTCACTGCTGCCAGGAACCCTGGCTGTCACTCCCAGCCGCAGAACCAGCAATGAGCCAGAGCCAGCAAAAGCATCAGCAGATGTGGTTGCTCCGGGGGAGAAGGCAGCCTTGTGGTCTTCCCCAGGTCTGAGGCCGGAGGCTTGGGATGGGCTCCTGTGGAAGCAGCACACATGGGCAAGTGAGGAACTTGCTGGGTGTCCAGGCATGGAGCTGTGTTAGGGTGCTGACAACGAAACTGAGGCTTCCTAATTGCCCCCCAAAGTCCTAGGCCTTGGATCAGCTCTCTGTCCAGAAGCTAGCATACCGGGAAGCCGGTAGGGAAGACTACCCTGCTTCTCGTGACAAGTTTGGTTGTCTCTGCTTAGAGGTCTAAAAGGACTCAGCCATCTGGTCTGGGAAGGATGTTGGAGGAGGGCCTCCCCTTACCTGTAGAGGCCTCATCTGCCTTGCCAGGCTGACAGGTTCAACCTGGGGATGCGGGTGCAGCTCACAAAGTCCTGTGGGTAAGTGTTGGCCCTGAAGATGTCCCTCGAAACGGTGGTGATGCCGGTATTGTCACACACAATTCGAGACAAGGAAATCTGGTGCAGGGCCTCGCGCTGTCTCTTGGTGAAAACACCCTGCTTTTCCCACCAGAACCTACCGAGACAAGTTGAGAGATGTGGGTGAAGGTTAGGGAGGAATGAACATAACGAGCACCTGTGGTATGCCAGGTACTTCACATTATTTCATTCAATTCTCCAGAATACCTGCAAAATAGGTATTCTTCCCCATTTATAAATGAAGAAACATGTTCAGCAGTCAAGGAAATTGCTCAGTATTAAGTGCACAGTAATTTAATTGGCCAGGGCTGGATTTGAACCTGGGTAAATGCCAAATCCAAATAAGGAGTCAGGTCTTAAACCGTAAGCTTTATTGGAAGGAAACCAGATTTAGCCCTGTCTGCCCATGTTTCCCGGGACCCACTAGCCAAACAGCTTAGGCACCATCAGGCTTGCCCGGCCCATGGTCTCTCTCACTCTGACCAAGCTCTCCACGGAAGAGCCTCCTGGTCTCAGACCCTGTGAACTTGGAAGAAACGAATCAAAAAGGGCAATTTCCCCCTTGCTGAGTCTTGACATGCTAGCGTTTTTCTGCCCTGCCTCTGGGGCTGGTCTCTTTAGGGGAGAGTCCCTTACCTGTCACCATTCCGGGCTCTCCTGAACTGGTTTTCAAAAAGACAAGCCAGAAGAGGCCCTACTCGGGCCCCTGGCAAAAGAGGCTCTGCGATGGCCCCGATCCAGATATCAATGTTGTCAGGCGTCCCATACAGATTCAGGAACTTCCTCGCCAAATCCCGGTTTTGCAGCACCTGGCTGAGCTGTGCCAGATTCCGGGGCTGGGAGAGTCCACAGAAGCGCCTCCAGGCATTGTACCCTGTAGGGAAAGGGGGCAGAGGCGGTTCAGTCTTACCTTGTTGACTTCCCCTTAGCTTCTGCTGCTCCACAGTTTCTCCCGAGAGAGCTCTGTGGTCAGGAAGTGTTGGGCAGAACAAGATCCCTGCTGACAGGAGAGGCCGAACCTTCCAAAGATCAAACCACTGCCCTTTAGTTTTCAAAGTGAGTAGACAACCATGCTTTGCGTGCATCAAACTGAGGAGTGTGTCCTAGTGTAACACCTAATACCACAAGGATATTATTATTGGACTCAGGTGCATCAATTATGTACAAATAAGATGGACCCAGAACATAAAAGACTCTGGTTTAGAGAAGGAAGGAATGAACAAATACATAGGTGAACAAACCAAGAAATGAAGAGCATGGTTAAAGTTTACTCAGAAAAGGACCACATGCTGTATGATTCCATTTACATGAAAGGTCCCGAATAGGCAACGATGTAGAGATAGAAAGATCAGTGATTGTCAAGGGCTGGGGTGGGGACAAGGAGTGACTGTTATTGTAAGGTTTCTTTCATGAGTGCTAAAAATGTTCTGACATTAGCAATGGTGATCAGTGGGCCAAAGACCTTAACAGGCCAAAAAAAAGATCAATGCACAACTCTAAATATACTAGTCATTGAATCATATACTTCATATGGGTGAATTTTATGATACACAAATTATATCCCAATAAAGCCATTTGAAAAATTTTTTTCACCTACAATTCCTCTGCTATTAGGATCCCACACCAGGACCAAGCCAGATGATGGGGCAGGGACCATCAAGATAGGAGATAGATTTGCCCTAACCTTGAAGAACCGCCTGCCCCATATTGTCCATTGAACTACACCTCACCAACACCATCTTCCAGCTGAGCAAAGGGAAACGATATAGCGCTTTACCTCACTAAGCACTGGTGTGTGATAATCTCTTAGGATCCTCACAACACCTCTGCAAGGCACTTTGTAATCTCCATTGTATCAAATGGGTATTTGCTGAGCTTGAGCAACTGTGACTTTCTTAAGGTCACTCCACCAGTAAGTGGAGTTCAAACAAGCTTCTCCAATCCCAAATTTGGTGTTGGACTTGGGAAGGGGTTGGAGGAGACTGTCAGAGCTAGTATCCGGACACTATTTCTGTGACAGCTTAGAGGGAAAGGTATCGGGGGCAAGTTGGCACAGAAGCTCACGGTGTGGCACCTGGGTGGCTGGCAATCTCAGTTATCCAGCAGGGGGCGCCCGCAGCTCTTTAGTGGTCGGGAGCCCCCAAGTGTGAGGAGGAAAGAAACAGGTTCTTGAGCACCCGCTGGGTGCCTGCCGGTGCTGTGGTAGGTGTGGTGGAGATTGCCCCCACCCCGTTATACACAGCCACAGATGAGCTGAGGCAGATGGGACTTCAGGTTGTAGACAGGAAAGTAGGGGAGAGGGAGAGGGGACAAGGTGGTGACCAAAGCCTTCCCCTAACATTATGGCTTGCACAGGGGGAATAAAGGAGAAATTCTGAACTTGATTCAAATTTTGCTACTTCCTAGTTATGTGGCCTTGAGAGAATGACAAGATGTCTCTGAGCTAATTTCCTCATCCATAAAAATGACTGTAATAGTTGCTTCTCAAGGTCATTGGCAGAACGAAATGATTAATAGCCATGAAAATTCCTGGCAAAGTGCCTAAGTTTTCTTCTTTCCTAGGATACATTTTTCTTCTTTCCTAGGATTTTTGTGTCCTCAGGAAACGGCCAAGGCCATCTTCAGTTTACTCCACCTGTTCCTACCTCTTGAGTTCTTTGCCTTTCTGCACTTAGAGCCAGGAGCCAATTCCTATGTCCCTGGAACTTGAGTCTTCCTCCTTGGAACTCACCAGGGTAGCGGGGAATGGAGCATTTCTTCTCTGCCCTTTGAAACTACTGTTTTCTCCACCTGGAAAGAGCTAATCTGCTTTGTCCACAAGCAGATCGTGTCCAGGTCCTGGTCGTGCTCTGAACCTACAGCTAGAGTCCCTACAGTGGCAGGTGAAGATAGGGCAGGATGGCAAAGGGTGGTCCCAGGGATGCTTTCCTCCATCAAGCTCGGCCTCGCATGCCTCTCAACCACAGCACACAGAGTAGAGAGTTCCAGCCAGAAAGGATGCACCAAGGGTCTTCTCTGAAACCTGCCCCCCACCCCCAGTAGCAGCAACCCCAGGCCAAGCAAAGCCCCCTCACCTGGGAGGCCATGGTCCCGGCTGCGCTGCATGTTGAGAGCCGCCAGGTCCAGCCCGATCCTTCTCACTTGCTGAAAGAGCCGGTCCCGCAGCTCATCCACTAACATGGAATCCTGGCGGTTTAGCTTGGCGGGGGTAGCCATGAGGCCTCGGATGATGGGGTCGATGCCACCTGGTGGCGGGAAATGTGAGCAGCACATATTGGATCGGCCTCTGGGGAGCCCCTGGGTCATCACATGACGCCAAGCTAGCTCAGAGCTGGACAAGCCAGTCGCTTATATTCTGTAATGTTGCCTGGGTAGACTTGAAGCGAGCTGGGGCTGGCAGGGAAAGAAGTCACCCCCACTTCTTAAAGAAGGAGCAGAAGGCAACCTCCTCCCAGGCCCACAAGCCCCCAGTCTGACATGAGTCTCCTCCCCTTTGTGAATCCTCTGATCCCTAAGGGCGTGGGAGGCCCAGGCCTGAGGGTCTTGGTGCACCTGCCTGGTACTGCCCTGGGGAGATGATTAGCAGTGGCCTGAACAGCAGCCCGGCCTCCTGGCACTAAGCCTGGCCCCACCCCCACTCCCATCTGCTTTTAAAACCTGGTCACCTTCATGCACAATTCGCCAGGTGGCAAAGAAGCTAGTGCTAAGCGGGACGCGTGAGTTGGGTGCTGAGGCCCGGTACTGGCTATCCAAGCGGAACATGAAGGGCTGGAGCATGGTGTGGCCAAAGCGGAAGGCCAGGGTGAAGACATTGGCCACACGAGGGTCCACATTGGAGCAATACCCCCGGTAGGGCCCTAGGGTTCTCCTGGCCCGGGCCTTGCCCAGAACCAGGGGCAGAAAGTCTCGGTAGGTGATGATCTACAAGAGAAGACAGGAGGAACATTACCTTAGCGGCTGCCCACCCCATTCCCTTGCCTTTGGACAAAACTTTTGCTTTCTGAAGTGCTGCTCAGACATACCAATTCTTTATTACTATCGTGCCCAATGTGGAAATATACATTTCCCGTTGGCTGATGAAGAGTGGGGTGACAAGGACAGTGTCACACAGTGAGTGAGTGACAGAGTTTGGGGTACAGGTCAGATCTCAGGTACACTCCCCATCACCCAGCCCTAGCTGATTTGAGGCATAGCCTCAAAGGATGTTTTAAGGAAAGTGGGAGCCACTCTCTCAAATGGTGTCTCATGCCAGATTGTCTTCTAGGGGATGCTGGGGCCCCGGGCTCCCTACCTGGACCATGGCGCCCACGATCTTCCGGGCCTCCTGATACAGCTTGTCTCCGGTCCACTGGGGATTCAGACGTTTCAGCTCCGCAGCTAGCCGGTTGTGTTCCCGCATAAAGAGGGTATGCATAGCCGCCAGTTTGGGAGTTTCCGATGATCGGGAGTCACCTTGAAAACCCCAAGTTCAGAGTCAGCCCTTCCCAGAGAAATGTCTCTGCTAAGGCAGACAGACCTGCTCTGGGGACTATAAAGAGCTGGTAGCGCTTTGTGACTCAGGCCAAGCCCCGGGCCCTCGCTGGACCTCCATCTCTTTCAGCTGTGCTATAAGGCTCCTCACTGACTGCCACCATCTGCCCCCGCATAACGGGTCAGGACAGGGGAGACAGTGGGGTCTTAGATCCCAAAGTTACTGAAATAGGTTCAGGCAAGGTGGGAAAGCGCAGAGCAGCTGCTGGTCTTGGGCATGATTCTATTCTACAAGTGACCAGATCCACAGCTGGTGGAAGGACCTGGATGACTCTAGGAAACCTTGACTTTGGGACTGCGAGCCACCTGTCCCATGAACTGCATCCATCAGCACATTGTCCACCAAGAGCTAGACCTTTCCCCAGCTGTGGACTTGGGATCAGGCTGCTCTCCCCAGGGAGCCCAGGGGAAAGAGAAAGAGAGAGGGTTGGGCAGAGCGCATTCCTGTAGCCAGAGCTTCTCCTGGAGGCCTGGAAGGAAAGCAAATTCCTGAAGGTGGGCCTTACACACAGTCCCTTGCTGGCTTTGAACGAAACCCTTTAGTACAAGGTTTTATTTAACCTACTCTTCAGTCTACCGCTGGGGGCTGACCTGCCAGGAAGCAGGGAATGCGCGCTGTGCGGTTGGTGAGGAGGCAGGGGTCATCACGCAGGTTGTCAAAGGGCAGCAGGGCCCGGCCGTTGTCACTGAAGCGGGTGTTGACAGCCAGCATCCCCAGGAAAGTGGTCTGGTTGCGAAGCCGCAGGGAGAGGGAGACCTCGCTGCCATACACCATGCTGGCGTCCACGAAGGAGGTGAGCGCGTTGAGCTGGTTTCGGATCTTGTTCCGGTTTTGGGGGCATGCGGGTGCCGAGCGGAAGAAGGGGATGCAGTCACGCTGGTTCCTGATGCGGGGGTCATTGGGCGGGATCTGAGGTGGAAGAGGAGCCAATGACCCGGTGGGGGGGCCCTCAAGAGCAAGCTCCCTCCTCTGGATCATTTCTCACCTTCTTCAAAACCTTGCTTGAGACTCCCCTCCTCTAGGGAGCCCTCCTCAGCTCACCCAGACTCATGCTGCTCACCAGGTCAATCTGAGCATCCTTAGCACTTTGTATCATAGAGTCACGGAAGGATCCTTATTTTACAGCTGGGGAAACTGAGGCTCAGAGACAGGAAGTGACAGCTTGTTAGCAGGAGAGGTAGGATTAAGACCTAGTTCTCCTGACATTTGGGTCTGTGCTCCTCTCATTCCATTTAATTCTACAGACATCTGCTAAGCACCCTTCTATGCCAGGTGCTTTGGAGACCAACAAAGGTCAGCAAACCCCAGCACAGGTTGCAGGAAGCTGACGTTCAGTGAAAACAGGTGCACACATAGAGAATATAACTCTAAACTGAGGCACTATTTGCTATGCTTGATCTAAAAGTCAAAAGCAAAAGGTGTACTAGGAAAATATGGGAAGATTCCTCCAGGGAGGTGCCCTTGAACTGGAGCTTGAAGAATGGGTAAGGTTGCCCCACGAATGTCGCCCTACCTGTTAGGGGTGAATGAATGTGGGAGTGTATGCACGTGTGTCTCCCCCACCCCCCACCCCATATCCCCAGAGAGGCTCTGCTCCCTGGAGTCTGTCTTTCCTTCCCTAGTGTTCCACACGCTCCTTGCCTCTCAGCCTGAAGGATAGTGCCCTGCTCACAACACCATCCCAGGAACTGGTGAGAGCTGCAGGGCCCTCGGACCTCTTCAGGAAGGAGAGAAGGGCAAGAGCTAAGAGTCTCTAAAGCCTCCCAAGAGCAGCAGCCCAGAGGCTTCTCCTGTCGGGATCAGACCCATGGGTCAAGGCTAGTCTCCACTGCTTCCTCCTCTGTGAAGCCTGCACTAAACTGCGGGCAGACTGCCCCGCCCCTGCCCCCCCCCTCCCCCGCAAACACGCACAGAACGGGGTCTGTGCAGGGCCAGCCTCCTTGCCTTCGTCTGATACTCCAGCACCACAAACAGCTCCTTGAGGAGGGCGCTTTAGTCTCACAGACCTGCCCCTCCTCCCTGCCCAACCCCCCCTCCCCCCGCAGCTCGTGGCCTGGGGCCCCGGGCACCGGTGGGGGTACCTTGATGGGGAAGCAGGGGGGCAGCTGGGCGCAAGTCTTCTCGCAGTCCACGCCCGCAGTGAAGGCCACTCTGGCTGGGGACTCAGGGGAGAAGTCCAAGTCGTGGTCAATGAACTGGCCCCACTGCATGAACATAAGGGCCCTGCCCTGGTCGGAGGTTAGCCTCTCGTTGGGGAAGCGCACAATCTGGTTGGAGACGGCTCGGACCTGGTGGGGAGAGAGGTCAGCGTGGGGCATCCCAGGCCAACTCAGCAGATTGCCCCTACTGGTGTGAACATGGTCTCTCCCTGTCTCCTCCCCTCCCCTCCCCAGCCCTACTTTGTTCCACCCCCTGTGTGCCTGTCATGCCTACAAGGATGGCCTCTGGTGTGACTCCTGAGGATTCCAGGAGTAGAGAAGGGGAGATGCCTGGTTGGCTGGATGAGACCCCACCAGCTCTTCCAAAAAGGTAAATACACGGAATCGATAGGTCAGTTTATAGACTAATGGGTACCTAAATGACAGAAGTGATTGAGAGATGCATGGACCAGTTGGTAGGTGATGGTAATAAATTTAGAGAGAATTGGATAGATAGATGGAAGAAGAATTAATGAATAGATGTTGACAGATGAGTAGGTGATTGTCATATTGACATATGAATAGAAAATTGATAAACTGATAAATGTGAAATCATTTGGATCAATAGACATAGAATAAGACATACAGATCTTTATATTTAGCTAGATACTTTGACTCTAATTCTTGGAGAAAAAACAACACTATAATGGCTTGCATTACTCGATCGCATCCTACGGAGATGTCTATACTGAGGACCTTAGAATTCATACACCAGCAATACAAGGTGGGTTTTACTGCCATTTTACAGATGAGGAAACTGAGACCCGGCTGTATGACTTGCTCAGAGGAACCTAGCTGGCCAGTGGCCGAGCCTGGCTTCCAGCTGGCTCGGGGCTGTGCTCTTACTATTTAGAGGTGGTGGGGCAGCCTCCAGACCCTCAGCCCCTACTCACGAGAGGGAGGAGGAAACCATTGCGCCTCCTGTTGGGCGTCCAGCCGTAGGGGAGGGACAGCCCGTCCTCGTACTCAGCTGGCAGCCAGCGGGCCAGGGGCTGGTTGGAGGCCCCCAGCAAGGGTCTTCTCCTGCAGCAGAGAGTTGGCTCCAGTCAGCAGGAGTTCTGAGCCTAGAGGCCACTCTGTGGGGGGTGACGGGGTGGTGGAGGGAAGGGGGGGCACCGTGGGTCGGGCGCGGCCCCCAGCACCCACTTGTTGTTACATTTCCCAGTGATGGTCCGGTACTTGTCGCTGCACTTCTCGTCCTGGTCCTGGAGAGCACAGCCACTGGCCTGGGACAGCAGCCAAAGCTGGGGCTCTGTCAGCACCTCTGGGGGTGGGACAGGGGGCAGGGTCCTGGCTCTTTCCTGAGCTGGTCTGTTCCATACCTCCCATCCCTTGACCCTCTTCCCTCCCAACAGCCCCGGCTGTGTACCCTGCCTCCCCAGGCCACAGCAGGCCCTGGGGCTCAGTGTGGAGCACAGTACCAGTGACGTTGAAGGAACTGGATCCCCGGAGCTGTAACCTCCCCTCCAGCAGCTCCAAGGCCACATGCACATAATCAGCAGCCTGGACAACTGTTCTGGTGGCTGCTAACGGTTGTTTGAAGTAGGACAGGAGGTCCATGGGGCTGGCCAGGCCACTGCGGAGGCGCTCCCTAATGCTGCAGGAAGAGAGCAAGGGCTGGAGAAAGGAAGCAGAGCCCTCCAGCAGAGCCCTCCAGCAGAGCCCCAGCCCAGTGGTGGACAGCCAGGGCCGTGTGAAAAGACAGGATGGATGGAAGGGAGGCTCTCTACCAACATGGCACTGCCCTAAGGTGGCCGGGGGCAGGGTGATGGCTGCCATGACTGTGGCTGGAACCCACCCACCTCATCGACCCTTCCAGACCCACCTCCTCTCAGTCTGATTGTAGGCAGTATCCACCAGCAACCTGGCCTCTGTTATGCAGTCCCGAAGGACCGAGGTCTCCACTGTCATGGGGGAGGCTGTTCAGAGGGAAGGGGACTCAGTGTCCAGGGGAGCCACGGGCTCCCCCCAGACCCAGACACTGCCCCCTCCATTGCCCTCCTCCTCGGCTGTCCAAAGGGATATTACCTGGGCCGGTACCCTCACATGGCGGGGCCAGGAGGAGTGTGGCTAGGATCCCAGCCAGGGCCAGGAACAGCTTCATTTCTGCAGTGAGGCCCCCGGCCGCAGTGGGGCAAGGGATCAACACCCACATCCTGCACACAGGTGGGCCCCCTGCGCCCCTCTCACCTGGAGGTCCCCAAGCTGACCTCTTACCTCCTCTTTTCTGGAAGTAGCTGGGAAGAGACTTTTATATCCTTTCCAAGGGTGAGGGAGGGGAAGTCCAGCCTCCTGAGGTGGGGCCCTGGAACTTCCCTCTCATTTTCAGGGGAGTCATGAGACTGAAGCATCCCACCCCCCCCCTTCACTACTGAGTTCATGGATGTATTTTCTCCGAGGCTCAGGGCAGTGCCTGGAACACAGGTATTGCTCAGTGAGTATTTGCTGGAAGATTGAGGAGCAAGTGTGCCTCAAAAGACTGGGCCCGGGCCTGCCACTAACTAGTTGTATGGTCTCGGGCAAGGCACTTTCCCTCTCCAGGCCTCAGTTTCCACATCCCTAAAATGGGACTTGGACCAGACGGTTGGAAAGGCTCCTCTCCTCCCCGTAACTGGGCAGAAACTGGGTCTGCCTTATTCTTGTATCTCCCCAGACACCTCAGCACAAGGCCAGGTGTTCAGTAGGTGCTCAATAAATGTTTATTGAGTGCACAAATGATGTCAGGTCAGTGATTTGGCCTCTCCCCCTTGCTCCCTTTCCTTGCCAGCTCTCTCCAAGATGCACGAGAGGACAAGGCAATGGCTGAAGCAGGGCTGAGCCATGAAAATTAAGGGGCTGCATCACGGGGCCACTGGGGACCCAGTGAGATGTCACAGGGAAAGCGCCCGCAGAGTGATGGGGAAGGTTGTCCCGGGCTCAGTGCGCCTTAGTGGCACGCTCGTGCCGAGCAGTGGGCCTGGGTCTGGATGGGCTCAGTCACTACCTCTGGGCCCTGGCTGGGCCTCCATTTCCACATCGGAAGGGTAGAAGGCCCTCAAGGGCGGCGCCTTCTCATACCCTTACCTTTGCTTCCAGGGTGTCCCCCCCTCTGGGCCTGTGGGCCTTGGCTCCGCCCCATCCTATCCCACCCACGGAGCAGGTGCCGGCTCACCCCCCCCATCCCATCCCATCCCATCCCACCCCGGCGCCCCACAGCCTGCCTGTCCTTGCTCCAGCTCCGGGGCCATCCCTTCCTCAGTGCCCAGCGCACCCGCTCCGAGCCCGTGTCCCCCGCCCTCCGCAGCCCCCGCCTCCCACCCCAGCGCCCCCGCCGCGGCGGCTGTTGCCCTTGGGACACCACTTCAGCAATGTCTTTCACAAGCCCCAGTTGAGGGCCTGGGCCCTACTGATCTTATCTCCCTTTCTTCAGCAGGTGCCCCTCTCCTGTGACAAGGCAGCCTAGAAGGAAAGCCACTGTGTCTGTCTAAAAGCGCACGGAGTTCCTGTTGCTGACCCTCTGCATGGCCTAGGGTAAAGCACACTGCTCCTCGGGCCTCAGCTTCCTTGCCTGTGAGATGGGGACAGTGAGCCTCGGGAAGGAGAGGTGCTGAAGATCAGAGAGTGCTCCTCAAATGTGCCTCACCCCACCCTGCCCGCAGGGGGCCAGCAGCCGCAGGAGAGTGGCAGCCAGGGTGGGCGGAGGTAGCCCAGGTTGCCCGGTCTCCAGGACCCCCCCTAAAGAGGACTCGGAGTGAGTTCCTCTCTCCCCGCAGAGAGGACTCTAATTCTTCAGCAGTTGTGAGTTGTCCCAGGGTCTGCCATAGCCGTGGCTGCCGTGGGTTCCTGGAGAAGCTCAGGACAGAACCTGCACTCTAGACCCAGCCCTGCCATGTTGGCAGATCTCTGGGGTATTTGGCCCATCGACTGCTGGGGGTGGTGATGAGATGCAAGCCGATGGGAAGGGACCACTGAGGGGCCCTGTACAAGCAGTCGGTAGAGGGCAGGTTCCCAGGGGGCACGGCCAGGGCTGGGCTGGCAGGCAGACGTTCGGGCAAGCAGACCAAACGTAGTCCACCCTACCTACCCAAAGGGGTTCTCCTGCCCCTTTGGCCTGTTTTGTGCCGCCCTCTGGCAGGACCCTGCCTCTAAGCTCCAGACAGCCAACCCTCCATGGACGACTGCCCCCACACCCCTGCCCTCTGCTTCCAGGCCTCTCTGACTCTGCAGGAAGGCTCCCTCTGAGGACCACAGCACTGCGCACTTAGGAGCTCACTGACCATCATGCACTTGGACCAGCTGCTCAACCCCTGAGCCAGCTTCTTCACTGTCAAATGGAGGTCATTACTGTGTCTACCCTACGGGAATCCACGTAAAATGCCACCCCAGTGCCTGGCACTCAGCAGGCGCTCAGTGCTGCTGAGTAGGCCTTGTTGTTCGGCCTCCACATTGCTTCCTTTATCAAGCTCACTCCAGGCTGTCCCACAAGGGGAGCGACTACCCTCAGGGTGAAGGCAGGAGGCCAGGGCACCTGGAAGGAAGGGAAGAGAGGGAGGGAAGGACGATGGCAGGCCTCTTAGCTTTGTTCAGACGCTGGCTCTCTGGGCCCTCTTCCTCCTGTCAGTCAGCATTCCAGCTGCCAGGGCTGGAGCTATGGGAAACCCAGTGGACTGACAGTGATGGAGGGAGAAGCCCTCCAGGGGGTCCCCAGCTTGGGGACCTGCACCCTTCTCCTGCTGTAACCTTCACTGGGAGGCAGGCCGGGCCCCGTGGGGTCCTTGCCAGGTCACACAGCGATTTGCTTTGACGTGTGCTGTTTTCTGTGGTCAGGGTGGAACACACCCAGAGACCAGAAGAGGGCTACGGGCTGGGGCCGGGAGCCCCACATATTCCCCCCGGGGGCTTTCACGATGCCCACCGGGACCTCACGAGAGGGATTTCAGATTTTCCTTGGGGCTAAGTGTTGCCCAGTGGCAACCTAGAGTATCTGATACTGGGAGCAGACGGTTTTTTGATAGCCTCGCCTTTACATAACAAAATCATTTCCAGTAATACTCATTCAATGAAACAAGTAATGATAATGCTCAGAACAGAAATGTGTGGATGTTCTCGTATTAAACTTTGTACGTGGAATCATACCAGTAAAGAAATAAAAATAAAATATTAAAATATAAAAAAGGAAAAGAGTATTGGATTAACACTTTTTAATTATGTGACTGTGTTTTAAATAAAGGGGAAAAGCTACCCACACATTGGTGGTTTTAATATAATAGTTAATATATTATTACAGTTTCTGTTTTCTTGATTTGTTTTTTAGTTTTAAAATAAACAACTTGAAATTTTATTTTATTTTAAAGATTTTATTTATTTATTTCAGAGAGAGAGAGAATGAGAGATAGAAAGCACGAGAGGGAAGAGGGTCAGAGGGAGAAGCAGACTCCCCGCTGAGCAGGAAGCCCGACGTGGGACTCGATCCCGGGACTCCAGGATCATGACCTGAGCCGAAGGCAGTCGCCCAACCAACTGAGCCACCCAGGCGCCCTAAACAACTTGAAATTTTAAAAGAAGAATCAATTTCAATGGTAAAGATACATTCAGTAAACTATTCATGTATGAAGTAAAATTTGCACTGTAAAAACATTGTACTTTGCAGTTTACACTGCTTCACTGTTTCAAATTTTAAACACAAATTATAACTCCAAATGGTCACAGAAAATGACAGAATTAAAAGAACTCAAGTTCTGCCTCTTTATCTTTGCAATCACCGTGTTCTCACTGTTGTATCAAACCCACTATTTAAAAAAAGCAAGAATATGCAGCGCAAGGGGCGGGGGGATGGAAGGCGCCAAGTGCAGCCAAAGTAACACCATGACTCTGAACCACCCAGATGAATGCACGCATGCAGCCCGGGGAGCCATGTAGAGTGAGAATTCTCCCACATGACTTCCATGGAGAATACGGTGCGATTAAAGGATAAGTAATAAGGATGCATTCATTTGAAGCTTACACGTATTATTATTAAAGCAACAGTAATTGCAGCAATTGTTTAGAATCGAGACCGACAGAAGATGTCTTTAGGGAACAGTGTTTATCACTGACACTGCCTAGCATTGCCTAAGTGGGGCGATCATCAGGAGCAGTCCGACCCTTCGTCTGTGTTATTAGGACTCTTACATTTCCTATAGACAGTGCACCCCTTCTTTCCTGCACGGAGGTGACCGCGTCCTCTGTCCTGTCCTTGGTACTGGAGCTTTGCCCCTTCCACTTGTCCTTGATAAAAGACAAGTCAGGAGGCTTTCAAGTCCCTCCTCACACACTCCAACTTCAGGTGCCTGGGAGAGGGCGGAGGGGGAGCAGGGCTCTGAGCACCTGGGGCTGGGGAGAGGGCTGCTTATGGGCTTCCAGGCCCCACAGGACCTCTCCAGCCTCCACTCAGCCCTCCCCACCTGCTTACCACACTCCAGCCTTGATTTCCCTGATGCTTTCTGGAAGCACCATGTTCTCCCTCACCTCCAGGTCCTTGTAGTGTTCCCTTTGCCCAACAAACTTCTACTCAACTGCACAACCCAGATGAGAAAATCACCCCCTCCTTCATCCCTTTCCTGTCCACCCCCCAACACAGTCTGAGTTATATCAGCAGGTGCTTTTCTTAGCACATAACAGGCTGTACCAAAGGCACACTGTCACCATGTCCATCTCCTGGACTGGCCCCTGAGTCCTTTGGGGACCCCAGGCCTGATCTTGTTTACAGCTGTATTTCTAGCACCTTGCACTGGCCGGGCCCTTGGCCAGTGCTCAGAAATGTTTGTGGAACATGAGTGAACCGTGCTGTGCCCCGGCTTAACTTCATGAGTCTGCATACCCTTTTCCACCCTGGGAAGGAGGACATGTCCCTCCCCCCCACCCCGTTGGGATCCCCTCTTCCTTCTCCAGGTGGCAGTCTGGCACTCCCAGGATCTTGACCCTGATAGGCTGGGCAGGCAGGGTGCGGCAGGGGTTGGGGAACCACTATGGTGATGATGTAGAGCCTTGCGGTGGGCACTGGGTGGGCCCCATGGCTATCCCCAGTGTAAGGCTGAGAGACCAGGAGCCTGCACTGGGGGCAGTTGGAGTGAGTACTGACTGAGGCACGTGACGACAACAGTCAACTGAGCATGGAGGCCACTTGCCGAGGACATCAGAGTGGGATGCCCCCCAGGGTTGGTTGTTTGGGAAGCTTGGCTCCTTGCCAGGCGCTGGTGACTTCTTCCCTCCATATGTGGAGTCCGTAACTTGCTGCTGGGGATGGGCCAGGCTCTTTCCAGCCTGTGGTCCGCTTGGACCTCAGAGGCTGGGGAGCCGTGCAGGAGAGCTCTTCTCTGAAAGGGAAAGAGGCAAAATGAGAGTCCAAGGCTGAGCCACACAGGAGGGAAGGATTTGTTCGAGACCCACCAAAAAGACAGCCTGGGGTGATGGGAGGAGATGAGGCTGCAGGAGACTGGGAAGAAGGGGCCCAGAGCAAGGGTAGAGGTATCTTGTGGGTCAGCGCCTCAACTGCTCTCCCTCCCTCCCTGGTGGCCATGGGGGTATGAGGCCCTGGGGGACTTGGCACCACCGGTCATAAGCATTCTGTCCCCTCTGCTGACTCGTCTCAGCCCTCCGTACAGCCTCTCCTAAGGAAAGGAGCCCCTGGGCTCACACCGTTGGCTTCCTGCCCCCCTCCCCCCGCCTCCTAGAGTCCCATCTCCACTCTCTATTCCTGGCCCTCTAAACCCACTGGCTCTCAGCTCCTACAACAGGCCTTTGTCCACCTACTGTGGGTTTCAACCATAAACGCCCTTCTCCTTTTGTGCCTGGTGTCTCCTACTGACCCTCCAGGACCCTCCAGGGAGCCTCGCCTGCCCCAGCCTCACCGGCCAGGACTCAGATGGCTGGGTTTTCCTGTTTCCTGCTCTTATAGCTCCTTTCATGTAACTATACATGTATTCTGTGGTTGGATCTGATGCAGCTCCAACTCCCTACTGGTCTGTATGTGCCTGTTCTATGGCTCACTGTAGCCACAGCACTGAACACAATGCCTGGTAAGGCCTTAACAAGGATTTGTGGAATGGCGGCATCTGCTGTGGCCTCGCCGGTCCCAGCTCTTGGGCCAGGGGGTGGATCTGTGCCTTTTCATTGTTTAGGACCTGGTGCCCCTGGTCAGCGGCACTGATCCCCCTGGGCTGGGCCAGCTCTGGGTTGGTGGGTGCTGTTGTAGGACTGGCCCTGCCAGGTTGAGGCCCAGACCCTGGACCACAAGGGAGCCTTCCCTCCCTGGCTTCTTTTAGCTGCAATACCCTAGAACCTCCCTGTCCCCCCTCCCCTGGCCATCTCGAAACCTCAAGACTCTGCAACCACTTTCGTAAGAACCGTCCTCCAGCCACGGTGGAACTGCTGGCCACAGGCCTGATTGGATCTCTTTATCTGCTCAGCTCCAACGGCCCCTATGGAGACAGCAGGGGCCTGCTGAGCCTGCTCCTGTTCCTGGGGGTTTCTGGGAATGGGGTCCTTGGCCCTATTCTCATGATAAAAACCCTGAGGTCTGCAGGGAGCAGGGGCTTGGCTCAAACTGCAGTGACTCCACGCCGTGCCAGAGGCCAGGGCAGGCCAGGAGTGTATGCATGTGTGTGCACCAGAGCTGAAGACTCTCCCTGAGCAAGGCTGGAAAAAACTTAACTGTGGGGCCTCGGAGAGCTGGCCTGGAAGCCCAGCACCACCCTGGCTCTGTGACCTTGCATAAGGGCTTGACCTCTCTGATCCGCTAGTCAGCAATGAGGGGGAATGTTCAGAAGGCAGGAGCAATCTCTGGTGAACACTCGAGAGATGCGCGGGTCCAGACTGGGGGGTCCGCTGAGGGCTAGCACCCCTCCCTTCTCCCCCTTCCTGCCTGGGCATTCTGTGGGAGCCGGACCTCGCCTCCTCTGTCGGACTGGCTGCTCCCAGGGGCAGGGACCGGGGGCAGGGGAAGGGTTATGGGCTTGCAGACAAAGCAGCAATATAGTGAGTGAGAGGGGCTCAGTGGGGCACAGGACCCACAGGGCATTGCTGCTTGTGGGGTAACTGAGGCCAAGCAGTACCCGTTCCAGAGGGAGCCTGCCAGCCGGCTCAGCGGGATTTATTGTCTTTGTCCTTTGCCAGCCTGGACTCTGTGCTTTACTCTGCTCACCTGGGTCCTCACCGCAACCCTATGAGGCAGGGGCTGCCCCCGAGACCTCGGTTTTATTGTTGAGGTAGAGTGAAAACTTGTCATGGTCTTGGAGCCAGGGGGGATCTCAACCTGGGTCTTACTCGACAAGCCGCCTCCTTCTCCCCCAAGCTCCCAAGGGCACAGATGGGACAGACTGGGAAGGTGACCTGGGCTTGAGCACACAAAGGCAGGCCTGGTGGCCTCTGAGTAGGACTTAGGGCAGTCTGACAGGCCGCCCTGGCAGTACTCTCTGGGCTCCCTGCTGGGAGAGGCTGCTGTGGTGGCTGCCCCTGTTGGGGTGGTGGTGGGGGGGCGGAATGGAATCCACTCTGGGGCAAGGCGGGACAGGGAGGAGCACAGGAAGGGGTAGGGGTTGGACCCCAGAGCCTGACCTCAGACCCCTTGGCCTCACACTCTGAATAAAAACCTCAAACAGTCTCTCCACAAGAAAGGGCCCACACTGATCCGTCTTTGCATCCTGGCATCTCAATATATCTAGAAAGAATAAATGCCTGAAGGCTGTAGAAATTTAGACACCCTGTTGAACAAATAGTCTCTTGCCTGGGACACTTACAGTTTAGGAGTTTTAAAAATGCAAACAATGACTTGAGTGGTGCCTGGCTGGCTCAGTGGTAGAGCGGCCAACTCTTGACCTTGGGGTTGTGAATTCAAGCCTCATGCTGGGTGTAGAGACTATTTAAAAAAAAAAAAAGATTAAAAAAATGCAAACAAAGACTGGAAAGATTGTGCATCTCTTACCCTTACCCTCCCGGTCACAGCCTCCCCAGTATCTCTGGTGGGGGTGATGAGCTTGGGGATGGCCCCAGCCCCGCCCCTGCGCAGGAAGTGGCTGGACCCAGCGCCCTGCCTATGGGGCAGAAAGCCTCCTAGCTGGGCCCTTTGTGCTATGTGAGGGTCGCTCTCTCTCTCTTTACTCTTCCTGTCTGGCCCCCACAGTGCAGTCTTCTGGTGCTGTCATGGAAAGAGTGAGGCTCCTCTCCTCGGGGCGCAGTAGCCAAGCATGAAGGTACTACTATTTGATACCTCCTTTAGCCCTCAGAGCCCCAGAGTGGGCTGTTCTGAGTCTGCCACTGGTGTTGGGTTCGGCGAGGACAGGTCTTGGCTTTCGTTATATCCATCTGGGCAGCGATGACAGCTCTGAATGCAATCGGGCCTTGTGGCCTCCAATACACAATGGGCAGTAGGAATATTCCAGAAGAGATGGAGCCACATGCTCCCTCAGTTCTCCTGACACAGCCCTATCCCTGAGGGCTTGTTGGGTTGGTGGATACACTCCAGAACGAGAAGGTCAGAGAGATCTGTTGTCAAGGACCAATATTTACAATAGTATTGGTTCCCTTATTCTTTCAACAAATACTTGTGGAGAGCCTTCCCATTCTAGGTCCTGTGCCGGGTTATGGAGGTGAGCAAAAACAGGCATCTAACAGAGGAGAGACATAAAACAAACATTGCCCCCTGCAGGTCTGAGGGAGGAAAAGACCTAGGTACGTCCCATGTAAATGGGAAAGTGTACTCGTATATCCTCATGTGAGGAGACTTGCCCAAGGTAACAGCTAGTTAATGCAAGAACTTGAACTTGAATCCAGGTCTTTTTTCTCCACGTCAAATTTTTAACCCCCTATACCAGGTCTGACCTCTATAACTCATTCTCTGCCCCGTAGCCAACATGTCCCTTTTAAAGTATAAATTAGATCATGCTACCCGCCCCCAACCTCCTTTCATGCCTTCCAAAGATTCATTGCATTTAGAATAAAATTCAAACTCTCTCCTCAACCGGCTCTTATCTACATAGCCATAGTACTTAAAAATATGTCCACAAATTCTTTGACACTCCTCATTCAAAAGATGGAGTTTAATTCCCTCCTTTGAATGTGGGCTGCACTTGGTGGCTCACTTCTAAGAGAATGCAGTAGAAGTAGATGCTCTGTGACTTCTGAGACCAAGTGGCAGAAAGATTATAACTTCCACCAGGCTCTCTGTCCCGGGACACGTATCCTTGGACCCAGACTACCATGTTGTGGTAGACCAATCAACTGCCCCACCTAGGTACCTAGCCGACACCAACATCAACAGCCAAACATGTTGCTTCTTGTCTCGCCCTTGAGTCTTCCAGCAGAGGCCCAAGAAGCACAGATAGGTTGTCTCTGCCATGGCCTGCCAGAATTCCTGGCCCATGGAACTTGTGAGATATAATACAGGACTACTTGTTTAAATTGCTAGGTTTAGGGTTGATTTGTTATGCAGTAGTAGATAACTAATACAACATCTTAGAACTCACCTCCTACCAAAATCCTCTTTGTTCACCACACTCCAGTTACGCTCTCTTTTCTTTTCCCTTTGGCCACCAAGTTCATTCTTACCTCAGGACATTTGCACTTGCTGTTTCTTCTATCTGGAATGCTTGCCTATCACCCAGATCTTGGTCTGCCTGGCTCCTCATTAACCAGATCTTTGCTCAAATACCCCCTCCTCAGAGATTTCTTCCCCACCCACATCTTATAATACAGCCCACCTTACCAGTCACATTACCCCATGCATTTCTTTCATAGCTTTTATTCATGAAATCATTTATTTGTCCACCTATTACTTATCTATCTCCTCACACTTCTTCCTTCCTCTTTCCAGCACCTCTTGTGGGGAGGACAAAATAATGTGACTTTTCCTCATGAGAGTTCTCAAAGCAAGGCCGTGGGTCTCCTGGTCTTTGTGGCTTCTCTGTCAATTCACGCCCTAGGGCAAGCCCAGGGGCCTGTGGGCCCCATTTTCACATTCTTGGGAGAGGCAAGGGGCTTCCTGGACACATTCCCTGTGATGGGAGACAGGGCCTCCTCATTCCCTCCTGGCCTTCTCCTCAGCGGTCACCCCATAGCCTTGCTGTTTTATTGACACCAGTACAGAATCAGAGAGAGCGTGAGGTCTTCTCTTTCTGCTGCTCACACTCTCCTCCTTCATAAGGCCTCTGGTCTTCTCCCCAACTCTAGTTCTAATTCTTTCCCCCACTTTTCTCAGGGTCTCATGCACACCACACACACACACACACACACACACACACACACACACACACACACACTCCAGGTTCATGAAGAGCAGGGTGGTGGGAATAACCCACTTGGCAGGGAGAATTTTAGCTCTGATATTGTTCAGAGTTGCTCAGGCATGGTACTTATTGAAGCACCTTTAGTCAGTTTTACCGTTTTAAATTCTCCACGGAGAAAGAACCTCTTATGGCCCGCACAGTCATGCTCTGCCCTTTCCTTGTATGCCCCTGCATCCATGGGACGTAGGAGACATGCCCATAGGCAGCTCTCCAGGAAGCATCATTGTCCTTGGTGCCCCAGCTGCTTCCTCTCCCGCTTTCAGCTCTCACTCCATCCCAGCTCCCTTAGCAACTGCTGATGGTTCCTACTGGGTTAGCCACTGCTGCAGCCACATGAGTTTTCACAGGATTCCCTGCTTCCTCAGGGTCCTGTCTTTTCTTCCCTAAGAACTTAGGGGGAAACAGGACAGAAAAACTAAATTGGAAGCACTCAATAAATCCTTGTGTAATGGTGTTTAATGGATGAATAAAAACATGAATGTCTAGACATAAATAATTACAAGTTCCTTGGATGGTGTCATTTGAGGAGTCCCCTGCTCGTGCCTTTCATGGCAGACATACCTGGGAGGGGAGTCTGTCCACGCACATGCTCCTTCTCTGGGAACAACCCTCACCCACGATTCCTGCTGGAGGGATGTACCTCGATGCCATGCTTATGTCACATGACCTGCACATCACCTCAGCCCATCAGATTATTCTCATAGGGCTTTGGAGTTTGAACCCGAGACACTGAGCTAGTTAACTGCAGAAAGCAGAACGGGAAGGCCCGGTTTTCGGGTGGAGGCTCCCTTCTGAGTCGTATACAAGATGACCGCGTAAGGACAGAGAGGGCAGGAAGGAGGAGAGACCAGCTGTTTCTGTCCCGACGGCTTCTTATCCCCACAATGCACAACTTCAGGATTTAAATAAAAGCAGCCGGGGTTGCAGCCCTTTGCAACTGTAACCATAACCCACTTTTTCTCTTCAACTCTGCCAAACAACCTGATCCCAAAGGTCCAGTGTGAGAGTGAAGGACACATGCGACGGGTGTGTGGCAATGAGGTCCAGGAAGAGAGGAAGCAAGGGACACCACTGAACTGGAGGCGGGGGGAAAGCCCCCATGGACGGACGTAAAGACTGAACTGGCAGACATCAATGTAGGGAGGGAGAGGAGGGAAAAGGGGGAGGGTAAGAGGAATGAGAGTCAGCACGTGCTAGAGAGCACTGTCTACGCACCAGTGCTGCAGCAGGCCCCCAACGTGTGTTCACGAAAATGAATGAATGAACACGGGAACAGATCTTCCCAATCCTATTCGCCAGAAGTGTGGAGTCTGAAAATAGGGGTGAGGGGGGCAAGGAGAGCAGTAAGTTGTTAGAGCCTTGCAGACATGCCCCTGGATTTATGCTCACCCTCTGTTCTCTGTGTCACTCCTGGGCATGTGGCAAGGCCCTCTGGAGCTCAGCCCCCACCCCCTCCAGGCCTCCCTCACTGCGCTGAGGAATTGCCGCCAAACCCCTCCAAAACACTACGCCTCTGATGAGAGAAGAAATATCAAGAAGAAGGATGACAATGACAATAATCCTTGCCTAGGTTCTATGTAAGGTTTATAAAATATTCTTCTACATGTCTTGGAATCTTATAACAAATCTGTGAGATCAGTGGGACAGATGTTGCCCTATGCCAGTGCGGTGAGGAAGAATCCATAGGTTCAAGAGAAGCCAGGTAGCGGCTCCAGGTCACCAGTCTGGGAACGAATGGTCGGCGGCTCTCAATTTAGGGCTAAGGCTTCAAGGCCTGTGCTTTCTCTAACACTCTGGACACCGACCGAAAGTGGCTGGGAAAACACCTAAACCAGAACTGCTCTCCCTGGGGAAATAGCCTCCTCAGAAGAGGAAACTATCCACCAAGAAGAGGAAAAGAAGGGTGTGGCTTTCTGGAGCCATGAGAACGCTTCTCGTTGTAGCAGGAGTTTTAGAACTTCAGCATAAACCTTAGCCACCAAAGAGGACTTTTTCCCTTTTCCTAAAAATCTGAGTCAGTTGCTTAATTTCGAAACTCAGTCACTTCTGTGACGACCTCCACAACATACCCACCAACTATGAAGTCAGCCAATACAGTAGCTTTCCCTCCATTCTACGAATGGAAAACAAAGCCAAGGAGAAGTGACCTATTCATTGTTGCTCCCTTTTACACACCAGCCAGGGCCTCCCTAGTCTCCTCACTGCTGCCTGCACCTCCTGGTTCCTCAGGGTGTAGATCATGGGGTTGAGCATGGGGGTCATGACTGTGTGGCTGATGGACACAGCCTTGTCCATGGGGAAGGAGGTGAAGGGCCGGGCATAGAGGTAAATGCTTGGAATGAAAACCATAGACATGACGACGATGTGGGTGGTGCAGGTGGAAGCCACCTTCCTCCTCGCCTGCCCAGAGTGGGACCTCAGCATCACCCAGATGACTGAGTAGGAGGTCAGGAGGAGAAAGAACCAGATGACATCCAGCATTCCACTGTTGGAGATCATGAGGACCTCCAGGAGGGAGGTGTCAGTGCAAGCAAGTCTCAACACTTGTGGGACATCACAGTAGAAGTTATCCAGGATGTTGGGGCCACAGAGGGGCAATGGGAGCATCAGAGCCAGCTGGGCAATGGAATGCATGAAACCTACCATCCAGGCTGTCACCACCAGCCCCACGCAGTGCTGAGTGTTCATGATGTTGACATAGTGGAGGAGCCGAGAGATGGCAAAAAGGCAGTCATAGGCCATGACCGAGAGGAAGAAGACCATGACGGCTCCCAGAAAGTGGAAGAAGAAGATCTGGGCCATACAGCCCTGGTAGGAGATGGTCTTCTTTTCAGAGAGGAAGTCCACCAG
>NW_027397096.1:14146467-14151408 GCF_003265705.2 Callorhinus ursinus
CTGTGTAGTTGATGGATAAAGCCTTATCCAAGGAAGAGGTGGTGAAAGGCCGGGAGTAGACAGAGATACAGGGAATGAAGATCATAGACACCACAATGATGTGAGTGGTGCAGGTGGAAGCTGCCTTCTTCCTTGCCTGCCCTGAGTGGGACCTCAGCATCACCAGGATGACCGTGTAAGATATCAGAAGGAGAAGGAACCAAATAAGGACCAACATTCCACTGTTGGAGATCATGAGGAACTCCAGGAGGGAGGTGTCAGTGCAGGCAAGTCTCAGCACTTGTGGGACATCACAGTAGAAATTATCCAGGACGTTGGGGCCACAAAAAGGCAATGGGAGCATCAGAGCCAGCTGGACAATGGAGTGAACAAATCCCCCTACCCAAGCAGCCACCACCAGCCCCATACACAACTGAGTGTTCATGATGGTGACATAGTGGAGGGGCCGGGAGATGGCTATGTAGCGGTCAAAGGCCATCACCGAGAGGAAGAAGACAGTTGCGCCACCAAGAAGATGAATGCAGAAGATCTGGGCCATGCAGCCGTGGTAGGAGATGGTCTTCTTTTCAGAGAGGAAGTCCACCAGCATCTTTGGGGCAGTGACAGAGGAGAAACAGAGGTCTAAGACAGCCAGATTTCGGAGCAGGAAGTACATGGGTGTGTGGAGCCGGGTGTCTGAGGTCACTGTGACCATGATGAGGAGGTTTCCCATGACAGTGGCTGTGTAGACAAACAGGAATGCCAAAAACAGGAAAAGCTGGAGCTCTCGAGTCTCTGAGAACCCCAAAAAGACAAACTCTGATACCCACGTGAGGTTTTTTGCCTCCATGGCACCTTTTCTTTTTTAAGATTTTATTTATTTATTTGAGAGAGAGAATGAGATAGAGAGAGGGAGCATGAGAGGGGTGAGGGTCAGAGGGAGAAGCAGACTCCCCGCTGACAGCAGGGAGCCCGATGCGGGACTCGATCCTGGGACTCCAGGATCATGACCTGAGCCGAAGGCAGTCGCTCAACCAACTGAGCCACCCAGGCGCCGCCTCCATGGCATCTTCTCCATACTCCTAAAGAAAAGGAATCATAGACACAAATGCATGAAGTCACTTTTAGTGCTCAGGGTTCAAACTGAGTTGTCCAGGTGCAGGTGATGGGTCCTCATGTGCAGATATATCACCTGGTGCTGATTCTTTTTTTTTTTTTTTAAAGATTTTGTTTATTTATTTATTTGAGAGAGAGAATGAGAGACAGAGAGAGCGCATGAGACGGGGGAGGGTCAGAGGGAGAAGCAGACTCCCTGCCGAGCAGGGAGCCCGAAGTGGGACTCGATCCCGGGATTCCAGGATCATGACCTGAGCCGAAGGCAGTCGCTTAACTGACTGAGCCACCCAGGCGCCCCCCTGGTGCTGATTATTAATGGACTTGTCAGTGGACAGTATACAAACTGGTGCTATAATATACATTCATGAGATATCTTAAAGCCATCCAGAGCATATGCAACCTGCCTTTCAAAGATTCCGTGTGATCCAGTTTGGGGAGACAGTTGGAGTCCAACACAACAGCAGTCAAATGCAGGGCTTCTAGTTATCTGAGATTTGACCGTAATTCGGCTACTTAATCTCTCTGAGTCTCAGTTTCCACATCTGTCAGATAGGAATAAACACATCTTTTTTTATAGAATTGTCTAGGGCATGAAATAGATAACACATCAAGTTCCTGGAAAGTGCCCGGAAATAAGTCACTCTGGCAATCACTCCTTCTGGGTATTCTCCTCCTCTAAGACATCTTCCCTTCTTCCAGTCTCAAATAAACTTTTCTGGCAATGATTTTTCATGCAACATTTAACACATCCTCATGTTAATGGGCTTTTCCTGTGACTATGTTTTTCCTCCACAACTTAACTGAAAGCTCCCAGAGGCAGAGACAAGGATCTTTATTTGTGCCCCACAGTGCCCGTCTTGGTGGACAGTCAATGCTCCAAAATCAGGTTGTGTTGATGCTGGGTGGGGGAGGAGCTGTGAGGTGCAGCCCCTTACCTGGTGAGGCCCAGAAAGTTACAGAGTGTGTGCTGAGACAAGAGAGAAGCCAGGGTGAGAGAGTCTCTGGTTTAAGAAATAGTTATGAGTATTTCATGATGGAGACCCTGAGAGCTCTGCTGAAAGGAACAAGAAGTTTAGAAGATGTTACTGATACAAGAAGGAGGAGGAGGATGTTGAAATAAGAGCATAGAAACGGATAAAGGAATCAAGGTGGGAGAGGGAGGAAGAGAGCAGGTGACGGAGGGGAAATGGGAAGGTAGTGGGTGGAGGAGGGAACAGGGCAAAGCTGGAGAAGGAGGTGTAGGGGGAGAGATGGAGGGGGACGGGTTAGGGGCGAGGGGTCCTCCCCACTCCTCCTGCCCTGTCTCAGTCCCATCCTGTCTCATGTGCCTACTGCAGTCCATCATGGATTAAGGGTCAGGTTCATCTCATCCTTTGCCTTCCATTTACTTCCACTGCAGGCTGGTTGTATAAGACTGTCAGTGAGAACTTTTAAGCTCATATCTGGTTTCTCTCTCACTATAATCTTCCGGTGACTGTCTAGTGCCCCTGGCTTATAACTTAAACTCTTTGAAACTGCCTAATATGCTTTGTGGATTTATACAGAGTCGAAAATCATGCTTACCTATGTGCATGCAACTCCCTCTCAGCGTGTCACACAAGGCTATAAAACGTAGCCTTCACCTAACTTTGTAATCGGTATCCCCCACCATGGAAGAAATTGCTATTCAAGAAATTCATATGAATTGAATGTCTACTATATGCCAAGACCTGTGTGACAGCTTCTCACATGTGCCATATGCTCGGTTATTTCCGTAGCCTTGGTAATGTGTTCTGTTTCCTGAAAGGCCCTCTACTACCTTCTCACCCTAAAAAACTGGGATATCACCTCCTCTCCCTGTCTCTCCGAAGCAGAATTAATCTCTTCTTTCTCTGGGTTCCAATAAGAATTTATAAATAGCTCCATTAGAGCATTTATCACTTTCTTCTCTTGTCCCTCTTAACTAGACGGTAATACAGTAATGTTATAACGCCAACACCTAGAACAGCAACGCTGACTTAGAAGTTGCTCCAAACATGTTTGCTAAATTAACGTATTAGTAGGTAATTCTGTGACCTCGTTTTCTACAACTAAGTGGGAATTTTGTGGTGCTTTTCCTTACACTCTGCTCTCAGTACGCTCCATTCCTGCTTGGTTGTTAAAAGCCTGGGTTTTCACACGCAACCTGAGGCATCTGTTTTCAACATTATATTTTCCCTGCATTCTTTCCCGAGACTCTCCTCACCCTTTAGACTTACTGCCATCCAGTCTATGTCTACTTGTTTAATCTCCCCTCTTTCCAGTAAGTGTTTCTGAGTGGTTTTTGCAGCCGATTTATCTACAGAGGAGAAAACCTTGGTGTCTCACCTTCCTCCAGCCCAGAATGGGAGAATGGCTTCAGGTCTCACATCATCTTGGAGAGCCTTTTCCTGCAGCGTCAGTTCCCTGGCCACTGCCCACACATCACCTATGACAACAAGGGTGACCCTAGGGAAAGAGGGCATATCCTTAGGGACACACTATTGGACTGGGCTCAGCTCTAGAAACAGAGCTGAGCTGATTCCACCCCCACCCCGATTCCCACTGGAGGCAAGGGAACAAAGGGGGTTGTTAAAAAGTTTCTAAAAGGTCTCAAAAACACTTAACTCTCTGTGAGGTCTTCCTTGGGAGCCAAAGTACCAAGGACATTGAAAACTTTAGAGATTTGGAGATTGTGGGATTCTCAAGCCACAATCTTAAAGGAAAAAGTCTCTTCCAAAGAAACAGACTCTGGGAGTTTTAGACAAACCCATTGGTTAGACCAGTGATTCTTACCCTTAAAAGAATCACCTGGAGAGCTTGTGAAGAGTGAGTAGTGTGTCCCCAGTCCCAGACTTTCTCATTCAATTAGTCAGTAATAGGGCCAAGAATTTGTATTTGGAACAAGTTCTCAGATAATGCTGATGCTCCTGTTTCTGGGTCACACATTCAGTCTGTTTTCTCTCTCACTCCCTCTTTCTTTTTCTCTTTCGTTCTCTCTCTGAGAGTGTGCAGAATCATCAAGCTAACTGATGATTACTTGCTCTCTATTCCTTCTCCTCCTTCTTCTCTTTCTCCCTTTCTTTCTTCTTTAAACTTAATTGATCTTTATTTAGAGAAAGTCATCAATGGGAAAACATTTGTATAATACAATCCATACTTTAAAAAATCTTGTCCTTTATTTTACCACCCAGGCCCCCAGTGTTGATTTACCATCCATATCCAGATCTACTAATATTATCTATAAAATGCTAGCATTTTTTAAAATAATTTTTTATTGTTATGTTAATCACCATACATTACATCATTAGTTTTTGATGTAGTGTTCCATGATTCATTGTTTGTGCGTAACACCCAGTGCTCCACGCAGAACGTGCCCTCCTCAAAACCCATCACCAGGCTAACCCATCCCCCCACTCCCCTCCCCTCTAGAACCCTCAGTTTGTTTTTCAGAGTCCATCGTCTCTCATGGTTCGTCTCCCCCTCCGACTTACTCCCCTTCATTCTTCCCCTCCTGCTATCTTCTTCTTCTTTTTTTTTTCTTAACATATATTGCATTATTTGTTTCAGAGGTACAGATCCGTGATTCATCAGTCTTACACAATTCACAGTGCTCACCATAGCACATACCCTCCCCAATGTCTATCACCCAGCCACCCCCTCCCTCCCAACCCCACCACTCCAGCAACCCTCAGTTTGTTTCCTGAGATTAAGAATTCCTCATATCAGTGAGGTCATATGATACATGTCTTTCTCTGATTGACTTATTTCACTCAGCATAACACCCTCCAGTTCCATCCACGTCGTTGCAAATGGCAAGATCTCATTCCTTTTGATGGCTGCATAATA
>NW_027397096.1:14151508-14175675 GCF_003265705.2 Callorhinus ursinus
ATCAGTGAGGTCATATGATACATGTCTTTCTCTGATTGACTTATTTCACTCAGCATAACACCCTCCAGTTCCATCCATGTCGTTGCAAATGGCAAGATCTCATTCCTTTTGATGGCTGCATAATATTCCATTGTGTATATATACCACATCTTCTTTATCCATTCATCTGTTGATGGACATCTTGGCTCTTTCCACAGTTTGGCTATTGTGGACATTGCTGCTATAAACATTGGGGTGCACGTACCCCTTCGGATCCCTACATTTGTATCTTTGTGGTAAATACCCAGTAGTGCAATTGCTGGATTGTATGGTAGCTCTATTTTCAACTTTTTGACGACCCTCCATACTGTTTTCCAGAGTGGCTGCACCAGCTTGCATTCCCACCAACAGTGTCGGAGGGTTCCCCTTTCTCCGCATCCCCGCCAACATCTGTCGTTTCCTGACTTGTTAATTTTAGCCATTCTGACGGGTGTGAGGAGGTATCTCATTGAGGTTTTGATTTGGATTTCCCTGATGCCGAGCGATGTTGAGCACTTTTTCATGTGTCTGTTGGCCATTTGGATGTCTTCTTTGGAAAAATGTCTGTTCATGTTGGCTGCCCATTTCTTGATTGGATTATTTGTTCTTTGGGTGTTGAGTTTGATAAGTTCTTTATAGATTTTGGATACTAGCCCTTTATCTGATGTGTCATTTGCAAATATTTTCTCCCATTCTGTCGGTTGTCTTTTGGTTTTCTGGACTGTTTCTTTTGCTGTGCAAAAGCTTTTTATCCTGAAGAAATCCCAGTTGTTCATTTTTGCCCTGGCTTCCCTTGCCTTTGGCGATGTTTCTAGGAAGAAGTTGCTGTGGCTGAGGTCGAAGAGGTTGCTACCTGTGTCCTCCTTTAGGATTTTGATGGACTCCTGTCTCACGTTTAGGTCTTTCAACCATTTGGAGTCTATTTTTGTGTGTGGCGTAAGGAAATGGTTCAGTTTCATTCTTCTGCATGTGGCTGTCCAATTTTCCCAACACCATTTGTTGAAGAGACTGTCTTTTTTCCAGTGGACATTCTTTCCTGCTTTGTCAAAGATGAGTTGACCATAGAGTTGAGGGTCTACTTCTGGGCTCTCGATTCTGTTCCATTGATCTATATGTCTGTTTTTGTGCCAGTACCATACTGTCTTGATGATGACAGCTTTGTAATAGAGCTGGAAGTCCGGAATTGTGATGCCGCCAAAAATGCTAGCATTTTTTATATGTGAATTATTACTGCTACTAACACACAGATTGCTACAAGAAACTCCTATAATTTCTCATTATGAGAAAGTGATCAAAACCAACATTGACTGCCATTGTAAACTTGATGTGCTGTAAACCCTGATTTCTTAGACCTCTCTGATCTACATAGCATTTCCAAGTTGGTCTAAATTCTCTCATTGAACATGTTTACACTTGGCCAAATAAAGTTTCTGCCTCTGGCAGATAAGAATATAATGTGTAGATCACCCACATACAAGAGATGTAGACTGAAAAACAAACCAACCACTAACTCTTATTTAGAGCCTCAGTCCTCTTCAAAATTTAATCACTTGGAACCGATTGGCCTGGATTGATTCTGGGGAAGGGGACGGGACTTGTACATTTCATTGACTGTCATGTGGGTGATTTTGAGTTCTGATTCTGACTTAGCTTTCACTAAGAGGAAACCAGTATGTTTCAGTTAATATATTTCCCCTGTCAAGGCACATATGGGTCTGTAGAATGTCCACCAAACCTCATCTGTTCACTGCATCCACTAGCCAACAGAATGAATTCCAAAGACCAGAATAGCAGGAATAGAGGAATCATGCTAAAGACCCAGACATAGAAAACTGAACTGAGAAAATGATTTCCTTATGTACCATACAGCTAAGAAAATAAATATTTGTTAGACTTAACTATTGTTACCACTTCAAACTTAAATGGATGCAGGATACATCCAGAAGCAACTTCACTTATATTCCCCTTGGGGGTGCCCAAGCATCGCTGATAATCAATAATTCTCCTGTTATGATGGTTGGGTTTATATGTCAATTTGACTATAGTTCCCAGCTATTCAATCAAACACTAATGTAGGTGTTGTTGTGAAGGAACTTCACAGATGGGATTGCTGTCTATAATCAGTTGATTTTAAGTAAAAGAGAATTTCTTAGATAATCTGGATGTGGCTGATTCAGTGAGTTAAAGAGCCTTGAGGGCAGGACTTACCTGAAAGTAATGTACCCTGTGTGTCAGTTGAGTAGAGTTACACTCAAATAAAAAATTCTTTTAATCTGCTAAAACTGAAATAATTTACAGCCTCCCATCAACAACTTCTAAGAGAGCTGTTTTCACTAGTCCTATATAAACAAAAGGACAAAAGAGCATTACTTGACTAGGCCTGATTGTTTAGACCCTAAAGAACCAGATGACTATCTTGGTTTAATTTAAAAGTATTGGTGGGAAGGCTTCAACTTATATTACAAAGCTCAAGTAATCAAAACAGTATGGTATTGGCACAAAAACAGACACATACACCAATGGAACAGAATAGAAAACCCAGAAGTAAATCCACAATTATATGGTCAATTAATCTTTGACAAAGCAGAAAGAATAGCTAACAGGAAAAAGATGTCTCTTCAACAAATGGTTTTGGGAAAACTGGACAGCTATATGCAAAAGAATGAAACTAGACCACTTTCTTACTCCACATACAAAAACAAACTTGAAATGGATTAAAAACCTAGATGTAAGGCCTGAAACAATAAAAATCCTAGAAGAGAGCACAGGCAGTAGTGTCTCTGACATCAGCCAAAGCAACATTTTTGTAGATATGTCTCTGGAGGCAAGGGAAATAAAAGCAAAAATAAACTGTTGAGACTGCATCAAAATAAAAATCTTCTTCACAGTGAAGGAAACAACACTAAAAGACAACCTACTGAATGGGAGAAGCTATGTGCAAATGATATACCCAACAAAGGGTTAGTGTTCAAAAGATGTAAAGAACTTCTACAACTCAACAGCAGAAAAACAAACAATCCAATTTAAAAATGGGCAGAAGACATGAACACATGTTTCTCCAAAGAAGACATCCAAATGGCCAACAAACACATGAAAAGACACTCTACGTCACTCATCATCAGGGAAATGCAAATCAAAACCACAATGAGACATTACCTTACACCCGTCAGAACGGCAAAAATCAAAAACACAAGAAACAACAAATGCTGATGAGGATGTGGAAAAAAGGAATCCTCATGCACTTTGGTGGGAATGCAAACTGGTGCAGCCACTGTGGAAAACAGTATGGAGGTTCGTTAAAAAATTAAAAATAAAACTACTCTATGGGCCAGTATTGCACTACTCCATATTTACCCAAAGAATAGGAAAACACCTATTTGAAAGGATATATGCACCCATATGTTTACTGAGGCATTATTTACAATAGCCAAATTATGGAAACAGCTCAAATGTCCATCGACAGACGAATGGATAAAGAAGATGTGATATATATATATATATATATATATATATATACATATACACACACACACACACACACACTATGGAATATTATTCAGCCATATAAAGGAATGAAATCTTGCCATTTGCAATAACATGGATGGGTCTTGACAGTATAATGCTAAGTTATATAAATCAGTAAAAGAAAGACAAACATCATATCATTTCACTCACATGTGGAATTTAAGAAACAAAACAAATGAACAAAGGGGGAAAAAAAGAGACAAACCAAGAAACAGACTCTTAACTATGGAGAACAAACTGACGGTGACCAGAGGAGAGGTGGGTGGGGGGAGAGATGAAATAGGTGGAGATTAAGAGGACACCTACCTTGATGAGCACTGAGTAATAGATGGAATTGTTAAATCACTATACTGTACACCTGAAACTAATTTAACACTGTAAGCTAACGATACTGGAATTAAAATTTAAGAAAAAGTATTGATGAGAAGTCAAAAAATAATTGTAAATGGGAATGGGTGAGGAACTAACAATGCCGACTATATGCCAAGTCCTGTGCTGGAATTTTTCCATGTACCCCACCGACCCACACAACACTGTGAGCAATTATGGAAACTTTATAGCTAAAGAAGTGGAGATTCAGTGATGTCCAAAAGGAGAACCACCAGCAGGAGTTAGAGCCCGGATTGAGCGCCAAGGCTGCAAATCCTGTTAGAGTCTCACTATACAATTTAAGACAGCATCAGAATGTGGGGAGTGTTTTTAATTTAGGCCATTTTATGAACATTTTTTTAAGATTTATTTATTTACTTTAGAGAGAGAGTGCACGAGTGGGGAGATGGGCAGAAGGAGTGAATCTTCAAGAAGACTCCCTGCTGAGAGTGGAACCTGACCTGGGGCAAATCACAGGACCCATGAGATCATGTCCCCAGCCAAAACCAAGAATCGGTTGCCCAACTGACTGAGCCACCCATGAACCCTATGAACAACTTCTTTTAAATTTTTTCTCTACTGTCTTTATAGCGAAAAACATTGCACCAACCCATTTAGGGTTAATAAATTTACATCTGAATCACATTTATATCATAAACATAGCATAGTTTCAGTAAGAGATGTCTTAAATTCTCAAGGATATAGCTGTGTTCATCCAAAGGAGGTATTTCTCAACAAATTCAGTTCAAAACTGAGTAAATGTTGTGAGCTCACATGTAAGTACATTTGAGGAAATGTCTCCCATTTCTCTCCTTTAGGTCAATGTTATAGATTATAATTAGCATCTATGCTTCCTACCATCCTTAGAACTGATATTCTGGATCACATAAAAGTAAAATTTTCATAAATTAAGAAAGGGACTCAAGATAACTTTTTTAAAAAAATTGAACCAGTAAGTGACTTCTGGTCATTTACAAATGGAATCAATAGATTGAACAGGCAAAAGAAAACTGACAACAATCAGTTGACATAGTTGACACTAAGTTACAGAGCTCCAAAGATAAAGAAAGAAGAGTAAAAGCAGGGAGAAGAAAAGATTGTGATTATTCCACAGTTAAGATGAGATTGTTCACCAGTCATCACAGATATTCATCCACAACTGAGGAACTCTCCAGGTTTTCCCTTGTGTTTGTGGGAAACCTTGAATTTCACATCCCACCCATAGCCTTGCCTGTAAACTTGGAGTCAGAGGAACCACATCCTGGCCTCTGTCTGTTCCTCTGCCAGGAACATACTTGCTGCTCACCATTGAGCAAGTTATTTCTCTCTGAGTTCTCTCATTTGTTAAAGTGTTTAATATAAAATAATATATCCACTGTCCATTTTATGAGGATTAGATAAAAGTGAGAAAGTGTCTAACACAATACCTGACACAGGAGTAGGTCCAGAGAAATATTGATTTAATCTCAAACGTCACATTCTATAAAGACTTCCCTCCACCTTTCACATGGGAAAACAAAAATTTAGAGGGAAGACTTGTCATTTAAACTCAAGATATTTTAAGTTGACTCCCTGTTACATATCACAAGGTGCTTGCCTAATCTCTTCATGGCTGCCTGCATCTCCTGATTCCTCAGTGTGTAGATCATGGGGTTGAGCATGGGGGTCATGACTGTGTAGCTGATGGACACAGCCTTGTCCATTGGGAAGGGGGTGAAGGGCCGGGAGTAAATATAGATACAGGGAATGAAGGTCATAGACACCACAATGATGTGAGTGGTGCAGGTGGAAGCTGCCTTCTTCCTTGCCTGCCCTGAGTGGGACCTCAGCATCACCAGGATGACCGTGTAAGATATCAGAAGGAGAAGGAACCAAATAAGGACCAACGTTCCACTGTTGGAGATCATGAGGAACTCCAGGAGGGAGGTGTCAGTGCAGGCAAGTCTCAATAACTGTGGGACATCACAGTAGAAATTATCCAGGATGTTGGGGCCACAAAAAGGCAATGGGAGCATCAGAGCCAGCTGGACAATGGAGTGAACAAATCCCCCTACCCAAGCAGCCACCACCAGCCCCACACACAGTCGAGTGTTCATGATGGTGACATAGTGGAGGGGCCGGGAGATGGCTATGTAGCGATCATAGGCCATCACTGAAAGAAAGAAGACAGTCCCGCCTCCCAAGAGGTGAAAGAAGAAGATCTGGGCCATGCAACCCTGGTAGGAAATGGTCTTGGCTTCATGAAAGAAGTCCACCAGCATCTTTGGAGAAGTCACTGTGGAATAGCAGAGGTCTATGACAGCCAGATTTCGGAGCAGAAAATACATGGGTATGTGGAGCCGGGAGTCAGAAGTCACCGTGACCATGATAAGGATGTTTCCCACAACAGTGGTGACGTAGACAAATAGGAACACCAGGAACAGGAACTTCTGGATCTCGTGGGTCTGTGAGAATCCTAAGAGGACAAACTCTGACACATGTGTGATATTCTGTGTTTCCATGGGATCCTCCCCACATGCCTAAAGAAAAACCATGCAGAACAAAAAAATCGTGAAAATTCCATCATTTTCCTTTGGAGAGTCAGGAATAATTTGATCAAAGTCATTGTTGAATATATTCCAAGATGGAACTTAGGAGAAACTTCCATGGAGATAAATATATTTTCAAGGCTTTGACAGACTTATCTCCTTAACCACACCCTACATTGTATCACAGACATTTACGGGTCTTTCCCCCTTTGTATCACTCTGTCCGTGTCTCACAGGTTTCATGTCTGATTCATACCCGATGTGCCCGACATAGTGTCTTGTGAAATACAGGCTCCACAAATATGGTTGAATCAATGAAAAAAATGAATAAACATGTCAGCAAGTACATGTGACCACAGATATCATCATCCTGGATGCAAAAATCTTGAGAGGATATAGAGACTAATGATTTTAGATAAACAGATAGATGCTTTGTCATGGCAGAGGTTTGAGGAGCTGCATATGATTCATTGCTGAAGGAAGAGAGGTGTAGATTAGAAGAAATTGTCATGCCCTAATTTGGAACCAAATGTAAATCAAACAAGCAGATGATCTTGGCTGAAGCTGGGATATTAGTACTTCTCAAACTTTTCCACATAAATACTTCTCTAATGGCATTGTTGCCATGGGGCCATCTGCAGAGGTACCTCAAAACAGCCCTGGACAAATGCACAATTTCCTTGAACTCTCAAGCTTTATATTTTAAAAACTATGTGACCCTTCTATTATACGCATATCTCTAGACAATCTTTGAGGGACTTCTTAAAATTTAAGTATTGTGGCTTGTAAACTTTGATTGTGAAAACCAAGGAGTTATAGAAAATATAGAATAAAGAAGAAAGAGATTTCTTCAGTTCAGTAAGTGAAAGTTCTAGAAGGCATTCACTTGAAAAATAAACTGAATTCTTTAATATTAAAGCCCACTCCCTTGAGCTACACCTCTCTAAAATTTTCTCTAATCGTTCAGAAAAATTTGCCCTGAGGCCCGACCCTGTGAAGATATTAGAACATAAAAGGATTTCCCCTCCCTGGTTCCCACTGGATCTAAGAGAAGAACAATAGCAATTGCACTGATGTACTTTTCACAGGGAATTGAATGAATATGTGTAAAAAGATTTCTATCAACAAATATGAAACAGAATTATCTCTGAAATTATCTGTGAGGTGTTACAGTACTCAAAATATTGTCATGTTTACTTTATCTAGAATTCACATTTATCCTCAATATTTGTGTAAAATGGTGTTCCAGGAAGATACACTTTCTTTATTCTGTGGCTTCACCAACTTCCAGCATAAGACTATTTGAAAAGCGTCCCCATGGACAATTGAGAACCCCTGTAAGCCCTTTGGTGGGAAATAATGTGATGAAACAAGGTGAAAATAGGCTTATCCCAGCACACTAGGGTAGAAATCCCCAAGACAGGCGGGAGAGGAGCAGACATTCCAGGGGCGTTGTCAGAACAACCCTACAAAGTAGAGTAATTACAAAGAGTAATACATCTTTGTGTCTAGCTTTATGTCCTTGCTGTACCACAGGGTGTCAAGTTTAGACTGGGTGGGCAGCATCTTAAATGGCCTGGTTGGGCCTCTCTGAGAAAGCCCCTGACCCCTAACCTTTTACCCCCAACCCCAACCCTCTCACCTGATTATGGATTCCTAAAATGCCAACAGCATAGTTTTATTATCCCTATTTTTATCTTTATTCCTATAAAAATTACAACGGTCACACACTTCTATATGCCTTTGTCAGTCAGAGATGCACACTCTGTAATGTCAACTCCAAAAGACATTTTCCCTCTAAATCAAAACTTTCAAAATTTTCCATGATTCTTCACTGCCTATAAGAAAGAATTCACACTTAGATGGCTTTTCAAGGGCTCCTACCTTTCTTTGCAGAACCATCTGCCACTTAGTTGTAGAAGTTCCTTATATCTTTTGGATACTAACCCTTTGTTGTTGAAGTAGTAAACATTTCTTGTAGTTGTAGCAGGAATTGCTGTCATTGTAGGTAGACATTTACTGAGGGTTCGCTATGTGCTAGGCACTATGCTAAGCAATTTATAAACATTAGCCTGTTTGATTCTCATATAGTACTTGCATGCTTATAAAATATACTAAGTACTATTAATTATCCCCACTTTACAGATAAATAAACTGAGGATTAAGAAGGTTAAATAATTTGCCCCGGCTCACACTGAGAGTGAGTAGCAGACCTGGAACTCTGACCCAGGTCTGATTCGTCCCAGATTCTGCACTCCTAACTACTATTTTCTTCTTACTTGCTCCCTGCTAAGAACCTTTGACTTCAACCAAACTGATCCCCTCCTCAGGTCCTTAGGTGCCAGGACCTTTCATCAGGCCAGTACGCCACCTGGATTGCCTTCCCATCCTGTTCATCTATCTGAATCCTACCCCTCCTTCAAGGCCTGAGAATAATGAGCTATTTCCTAACGTTACCATGGACTGGTATTTTTCCATAAAGATGGCTCTGTCTCCTCACTTATGTTTGTAATTTCAACGCAAGTCTCATATGTTGAGTGCTATGCGGTTCTTAGGGCACGCGTAGCCTTTCTCTTAGATGGCTCCCAAAAGAATGCTTGATGGCTTGCTGGTGGGCGGAGTGCTGGGTTGGGCCAGGCCACTGTGAGAGGTGAAAAGAGAGTAAGTCGCCACCGAATGAGAGTTCAGTTCAAGGGAGTTTGAAGGGAACCCCAAATCCTAATTCCCAGCATCACCAGATTTACAAACCTAAAAGCATCCTCTTAGCATGGCTAGCATGCTTTCCACGAACTTGTAAGAATCTTTGGAAATGATTCTTCCACCTACTTGCAAAAAGAATAGATTTAGATGGGAAAGCAAAACAAAGAGACATACTGAGGGGCATGGATATGAACAGGGAAAGAGAAGGACTCCAGACCCTTTTTGTTGTTGCTCAATCTTGTTTCCCATCCATCTTGCTCTTAATGAAACTCGTCCATGCAGGGCTGAGAGAGGAGGGGAGGGGGACCACGTGGTTCCAAAAATGGGGGTGAATCTAGTCTGTGGTCATCTTGGAAATATTAACAGGTCTTATTAAGACAAGATAGAGAAGAAGGGAGGATGGAGGCACAGCAGCAGAGAAGGAATGGAGACTCGGAGTGGGAGAGCAGCGGGCAGGAGGAGGAGAAAGAACAGAGGATTAAAAGAGAAACAGTAGAGAGTGGGAAGTGTGAGAGAAAGACCTGGTGTTTTCTTCTAGGTGTGGGAAGAAGCTGGAGTATGTGTGTGGGAGATGGGCGAGAAACCAACTGTATCTCTTCTGCTCTCCCTCCCACCCTCTGTCCTGAATTCCACACAACATACAAGCCAGTACAGACGAAAGTTTTAGTTCCAGATAAAATTAATTGTTCCCCCAAGCCCTGTCCCCCAGCATTCTTGCCCGGTGACTTCCCCTACCCTCCCTCCACCCCATGCTTGCCTTACAATAGGCTTTGCAGGAGCCTTTTCAGTGTGGACTTGTCCATGGGAAGGACACTGCAGCCATCACCTACCTCCGGCCCAAAGTGGCCAAGGGGACTAGAACCGTCACCCTCCAGGCTACCCTTCTCCTGCAGCTCCATTCATTTCCTGGCCTCTGTCAGACCAAGAACACACAGAGGATTGGCCTTAAGGGAAAGACACTCCTCAGGGAAAAAAAACTTAGGCTTAATTCATGAATTGAAGCTGGGCTGAGGCTGCTGAGGGCAGGAGCACTGGGAGTTATTAAAAAAGTGTGTAAGCTGTTGCATCAGATGCACATTATCATTGAGAAACTGCCTTGGGTCCCAGTGCTCCGGGTGCAGTGATCATAGGGCCAAGATGAAGAAGAGGAAGAAACTTATGGGAAATAAATTCCCGGGGAGGTTTATAAGAACCAAATCCTTTGAGGTCAGCACCATGGGCAGTGCAAGGCCTCCAACCTCTGCTTCTACCACTGTAGTTGAAAAAGTAAGCTCTATTCTAGGACATGGTCCCGGTCATGCCCTCTGTAAACTCCAAAGCCTTTTTCACATGTCCATTTGTTAAGGCATCTCTCACCCCCACCTCTCCCCACTGCCAGTGTGACTTCCTTAATACAAATTGGCTAAGTTTACCCTCAAGATAGAACTCACATGCCATAAAGTGCACAGGTCAGTTGGTTTTCATATATTCACAGGTTTGTGTAACCATCACCAGCCACCGTCTAACTCCAGAGCATGTTCCTCACTCTGAGAGCAACCTCCTGTTCTCTAGCAGTGACTGTCCAGTCTGTTCTATCCCCAGGTCCTGGCAATCAGTAATCACTAATCTACTTTTTGTCCCCGTGGATTTGCCCATTCTGGACACTTTATATAAATGGAGTTGTATAATATGTGGTCTTCTTTCTTCTTGCTTCTTTCTCCAAGCATAATGTTTCCAAGGTTCTTCCATGTTCTGTTAGTACCTCTTTACAACTGAATAATATTCCATTGTGTGGACATACCACTTTTGTTTATCATTTATCAGTTCTTGGGCATTTGGCTTGTTTCTACTTTTTGGCTAGTATGAATAATGTTGCTATAATATATGCACACATGTTTTTGTGAGGACATACGTATTCAATTATCTTGAATATATACCTGGGAGGTGAAATACCGGTTCATATGATAACTCTATGTTTAACCTTTTAAGGAACTGCCAATCTGTTTTCCAGCAGCTGCACCATTTTATATTCCCACCAGCAGCATCTGAGCTGTGACAATTTCTCCACCAACACTTATTATCTGTCTTTTTATTATTACCATCCTGTGGGAGTGAAACATTTCATAGTGGTTTTGTTTTCATTTTAAATTCCGGTATAGTTAGCATACAGTGTTGTGTTAGTTTCAGGTGTACAATATAGTGACTTAACGATTCCATACATCACCCTGTGCTTATCACAACAGGTGCACTCCTTAATCCCCATCACCTATTTCATCCATCCCACCCCCCACCTCCCCTCTGGTAACCACCAGTTTGTTCTCTGTCTCTTTCTCTTTTTTAAGATTTCACTTTTAAGTAATCTCTACACCCAACATTAGACTTGAACTTACAACCCCGAGATCAAGAGTCGCTTGCTCTGCTGACTGAGACAGCCAGAAGCCCTAAGAGTCTGTTTCTTGGTTTGTCTCTCTTTGTCTCTTTTTTCTCTTTGCTCACTTGTTTTGTTTCTTAAATTCCACATATGAGTGAAATCAAATGGTATTTGTCTTTCTCTTACTGACTTAATTCACTTAGCATTATACTCTCTAGTTCCATTCATGTTGTTGCAAAAGGCAAGATTTCGTTCTTTTTTATGGCTGGATAATATTCCATTGTATATATGTACTACATCTTCTTTATCCAGTCATCTATCAATGGACACTTGGGCTGTTTCCATAATTTGGCTATTATAAATAATGTTGCTATAAACATAAGGGTGCATGCATCCCTTTGAATTAGGGTCTTCATTTTCTTTGGGTAAATCCAGTAGTGCAATTGCTGGATTGTAGGGTAGTTCCATTTTTAATTTTTTCAGGAGCCTCCATACTGTTTTCCACAGTGGCTGCACCAGTTTGCATTCCCACCAAAGTGCATGAGGGATCCTTTTTCTCCACATCCTCACCAGCACTTGTTGTTTCTTGTGTTTTTGATTTCAGCCATTCTGACAGATGGGAGGTAATATCTCATTGTGGTTTTGATTTGCATTTCCCTGGTGATGAGTGATGTTGAGTGTCTTTTCATGTGTTTGTTGGCCATCTAGATGTCTTCTTTGGAGAAATGTGTGTTCATGTCTTCTGCCCATTTTTAAATTGGATTATTTGTTTTTCTGCTATTGAGTTGTAGTAGTTCCTTATATCTTTTGGATACTAACCCTTTGTTGGATATGTCATTTGCAAATATCTTCTCCCACTCAGTAGGTCATCTTTTAGTATTGTTGATTGTTTCCTTTACTGTGCAAAAGCTTTTTATTTTGATGCAGTCTCAACAGTTTGTTTTGTTTTTATTTCCCTTGCCTCCAGAGACATATCTACAATAATGTTGCTTTGGCTGATGTCAGAGACATTACTGCCTGTGCTCTCTTCTAGGATTTTTATGGTTTCAGGTCTCACATTTAGATCTTTAATCCACTTTGAGTTTACTTTTGTGAATGGTGTAAGAAAGTGGTCCAGCTTCATTCTTCTGTGTGTTGCTGTCCAGTTTTCCCAACACCATTTGTTGAAGAGATTGTCTTCCTATTGGATATTCTTTCTTGCTTTGTCAAAGATTAAGTGACCACATAATTGTGGGTTTACTTCTGGGTTTTCTTTTCTGTTCCATTGGTGTATGTGTCTATTTTTGTGCCAATACCATACTGTTTTGATTACTTGAGCTTTGACTATAACTTGAAGTCTGGAATTGTGATATCTCCAGTTTTGCTTTTCTTTTTCAAAATTGTTTTTGGCTATTCAGAGTCTTCTGTGGTTCCATATAAATTTTAGGATCTTTTGTTCTAGTTCTGTGAAAAATCCTGTCAGTATTTTGATAGGGATTACATTAGATCAGTAGATTGCTTTGGGTAGTATAGACAATTTAACAATATTTGTTCTTCCAGTCCATTTCTTTGTGTCATCTTCAATTTCTTTCATCAATGTTTTATAGTTTTCAGAGTACTGGTCTTTTTTTTTAAGATTTTATTTATTTATTTGAGGGAGAGAGCACATGAGAGGGGGGAGGGTCAGAGGGAGAAGCAGACTCCCTGCTGAGCAGGGAGCCCGATGAGGGACTAGATCTAGGGAGTCCAGGATCATGACCTGAGCCGAAGGCAGTTGCTTAACCAACTGAGCCACCCAGGTGCCCCAGAGTACAGGTCTTTCACCTCTTTGGTTAGTTTTATCCCTAGGTATCTTTTACTTTTGGCACAATCATAAATGGGATTGTTTTATTAATTTCTCTTTCTGCTGCTTCATTATTAGTGCATAGAAATGCAACAGATTTCTGCACATTGATTTTGTATCTTGTGACTTTACTGAATTCATTTATCAGTTCTAGTAGTTTTTTTGGTGGAGTCTTTAGGGTTTTCTGTATATAGTATCATGTCATCTGCAAATAATGAAAGTTTTACTTCCTCCTTACCAATTTGGGTGTCTTTTACTTCTTTTTGTTGTCTGATTGCTGTGGCTAGGACTTCCAGTACTATGTTGAATAAAAGTGGTAAGAGTGGACATCCTTGTCTTGTACCTCTCATTGCGGTTTCGATTTGCATTTCCTAATGATCAATGATGTTGAACATCTTTTCATGTGTTAAATGGCCATTTGTATATCTTCTTTGGAGAAATGTCTATTCAAATCCTTTGTCCTTTTTTAGTTGAATTATCTTCGTTTTTTGAGTTACAAAGATGCTTTGTGTATTCTAGATATTAAACCCTTATAAGATGTGTGATATGCAAATAGCATATCCCATTCTGTAGGTTATTTTGTCATATTTTTGATAATGTGTTTGCTGCACAAAAGATTTTAATTTTTGTGAAGTCTAATACATCCATTATTTCTTAAGTTGCTTGTGCTTTTAGTGTGCTTTTTTAATTTTAAAATCCATTGCCAAATTTGAGGTCATAACTTCACTCTTATGTTTTTGTTTAGCAGTATTATAGTTTTAGCTCTTTTATATAGATAGTTGATTCATGTTGAGTTCATTTTTATGTCTGGAGTGAAGTAGGAGTCCAACTTTATTGTTTTGCATATAGTTATCCAGTTGTCCCAACATTATTTTTTGAAAAGACTCTTTTTCCATTGAATGTCTTTGGCACTATTGGCCGTAGATGTGTTGGTTTATTTCTGAACACTCAATTCTCTCTCTTGTTTTTTTTTTTATCATTAACATATAATGTATTATTTGTTTCAGGGGTACAGGTCTGTGAGTCATCAGTCTTACACAATTCATAGCACTCACCACAACACATACCCTCCCCAGCGTCCATCACCCAGCCACCCCATTTCCCCCACCCTCCCCTCCAGCAACCCTCAGTTTGTTTCCTGAGATTAAGAGTCTCTTATAGTTTGTTTCCCCCTCTGGTTTCATCTTGTTTCATTTTTTCCTCTCTTTCCCTATGATCCTCTGCCTTGTTTCTCAAATTCCACATATCAGTGAGATCATATGATAAGTGTCTTTCTCTGACTGATTTATTTCACTTAGCATAATACCCTCTAGTTCCATCCATATCATTGCAAATGACAAGATTTCAATTTTTGATGGCTGCATAATATTCCATTGTACATATATATACCACATCTTCTTTATCCATTCATTTGTCGATGGACATCTGGGCTCTTTCCATAGTTTGGCTATTGTGGACACTGCTACTATAAATATTGGGGTGTAGGTGCCCCTTTGGATCACTACATTTGTATCTTTGGGATAAATACTCAGTAGTGCAATTGCTGGGTCATAGAGTAGCTCTATTTTCAACTTTTTGAGGAACCTCCATACTGTTTTCCAGAGTGGCTGCACCAACCTGCATTCCCACCAACAATGTGGGAGGGTTCCCCTTCCTCTGAATCCTCGCCAACGTCTGTCATTTCCTGACTTGTTAATTTTAGCCATTCTGAATGGTGTGAGGTGGTATCTCATCGTGATTTTGATTTGTGGTTCCCTGATGCTGAGTGATGTTGAGCACTTTTCATGTGGACACTCAATTCTCTTCAATTGGTCTAGATGTCTATCCTTATGCCAGTACCACGATGTTTTGATTACTGTAGCTTTGTCATAAGTTTTGAAATTAGGAATTGTGAGTCCTCCTATTTTGTTTTTCTTTTTCAATGTTGTTTTAGCTATTTGAGGCTCCTTGTAGGTTGCATATGAATTTGAAGATTGTGCATTCCATTTCTGCAAAAAAAAAAAAGCCCATTGGAATTTTGATGGGAATTGCATTGATTCTGTAGATCACCTTGGAGGGTATTGCCATCTTAACAACATTGAGCCTTCCAATCTATGAACATGGGATGTCTTTTTGTTTATTTAAATCCTTATTAATTTTAGTCAGCAATGTTTTTCATTTTTCAGTGTGCAAGTCTTTCACCTCCTAAGTTAAATTTTTCTTAAATTTTTATTCTTTTGGATGTTATTGTTAATGGAATTGTTTCCTTAACTCTTTTTCTAATTGGTTTTATAGAGACACAACTAAAATGTGCATTTTGATCTTGCACACTGCAGCTTTGCTGAATTTGTTTATTAGTTCTAATAGTTTTTGTGGATTCTATGGTATTTTCTATATAGAGAACCATGTCTTCTGCAAACAGTTTTACTTCCTCCTTCTTTTTGTCCTGCCTTTTATTTCTCTTTCTTGCCTATTTGCTCTGGGTAAAACTTCCAGTACAGTATTGAAAACAGCAGTGGTGAAGTGGGCATCTTTTTCTTGAAAGATTTCAGGTTTTCAACATTGACTATCACGTTAGCTGTGTGTTTCATAAATGCCCGGCTTCCTGGGGCTCCTGCGTGGCTCACTTGGTTAGGTGTCTGATTTTTGATTTTGGCTCAGGATATGATCTCACAGTCATGAGATTGAGCCCCGCATTGGGCACCCTTGAGGAGTCTGCTTGTCCCTCTCCCTCTGCTCCTTCTCCCACTCTCTCTCTCAAATAAATAAATAAATAAATAAAATCTTTAAAAAAATAAATGCCTCCTTTCCAATCCTAATTTTGTGAGGGTTTTTATCATAAAAATGTGTTTAATGCATCTATGGACATTATTATGTGGGGTTTCCCCTCATTTTATTAATGTGGCATATTACATTGATTGATTTTCTTGTGGCAAACTATCTTTACATCCCTGGCATAAATCCCACATGGTCATGTGGGATTTAATATAAATAAATTTAATCATACTGTTGGATTTAATATACTGTTGGTTTGCTAGAATTTTGTTGAGGGTTTTTGCTTCCATATTTATAAAGAATATTGGTCCGTAGTTTTATTTTTTTGTGTTACCTTTGACTTTGGTATCAGGGTAATGGTGACTTTATATAATGTCTTAGACAGTGTTCCTTTTTCTTTTATTTTTTGGAAGCATTTGAGTAGTATTGTTGATAATTCTCCTTTAAATGTTTGGTAGAATTCAGTGAAACCATCTGCTCCTGGACTTTTCTTTGTTGGGAGGTTTTTTAATATTAATTCATTCTTACTTATAGAGGTCTGTTGAGATTTTCTATTTCTTCTTGAGTAATACCTTTGTAATTTGTGTGTTTCCAAAAATTTGTCCATTTAATATGGATTATCTAACTTGTTTATATATAACTGCTCATAGTATTCTATTTAATTCTTTTCATTTCTATAAGGCTGGTAATACATTCTATTCTAGCAAATTATTTTCATTCCATAAGGTTGGTCTCTGATGTTATTTCTGATTTTATTTATTTACATCTCTCTCTCTTTTTTATTTAAAGATTTTATTTATTTATTCGATAGAGAGAGAGAGCACAAGTAGGCAGAGCAGCAAGTTGAAGGAGAGGGAGAAGCAGGCTCCCACTGAGCAGAGAGCCTGATGTGGGGCTCAATCCCAGGACCCTGGGATCATGACCTGAGCTGAAGGCAGACACTTAACTGACTGAGCCACCCAGGCGCCCATCTTCTCTTTTTTTCTTAGTTTAGCTAGAGGTTTCTAAATCTTGTTCATCATTTCAAAGAATCAATTTTTGGTTTTGTTAATTCTTTCTATTCTTTTTATATTCTCTGTTTCATTTATCTTGCTCTAATCTTTATTATTTCCTTCCTTCTGCTGGCTTTGCATTTAGTTTGCTTTTCTTTCTCTAGTTCCTTAAAGTTAGATTGTTGGTTTTAGATTTTTCTTCTTTTTATTTTAGATTTTTTAAGTAATCTCTACACCCAATGTGGAGCTTGAATTCACAACCTCGAGATCAAGAGTCACACACTCTACCGACTGAGCCAGTCCGGCACCCCTCTTCTTTTTTAATGTAGGCATGTATGCTATAAACTTCCCCCCAAGTACTGCTTTTACTGCATCCCATAAGTTTTGGTGTGTTGTGTTTTTGTTTTCATTCATCTCAAAGTATGTTCTAATTTCCCTAGTGATTTCTTTTTCTATCCATTTGCTGTTTAAGAATGTAGTTTAATTTCCACATATTTGAAAATTTTCATTTTCCTTTTATTAATTTCTAGCCTCTTTCCATTATAGTCAGAGAAGATACTTTATATGATTTCAATATTTTAAAATATCCAGCAATATCTTGGATGACATTCTACCTCTATAAAACATTACCACTGGAAGAAATTGTATAAGAAATGCACAAGAAATCTCTAGTATTTCTTAGAGCTGCATATCAATCCACAATAATTTTAGTTAACAACAACAACAATAAAACACTGGACCAGAATTCAGAAGACATATGCTATAGTATCGGTCTACTACAAATTAACAGTATGTCCTTTGGAATGTCACTTACGCTTTCTCAACTTCTATTCCCTATCTCCAAAATAAAATAATTAGAAAAAAAACCCAGCAGAACAATAGATAGCAAAGTAAATACCATAGACAACATTTACAATAAAACCAGATAACAAGGTCCACAGACCCCAACAGGCAAGTGAGGAAAATCCCTGCACAAGGGCTGCATGGTCTCAGCATCTGTGAAGGAGGAAGCAGAGGGAAGCAACAGGATGCCTAACAGAACTGAAAAGAAGAAAATAAAAATAGCCAACAGGTATTCTCTGGAAAGTATGGCAAGCCAATTCAATAATAGCAGCTAAAAGAGAGCGGTTTTTTCCAAATCCAGTGGAGGGTGAATGTAAGAAGCTTGGAGTCAAATCTCTGAGAACTGATAAACCAGAGCCTCTTTCCAGCACACACCCCACATGGAAGAGAAGCTGCTGGAAATGAAATAAAAACTGATCCAGATGAGACAAAGAGACAAAAGAAATAGACGGTACAGACAAAAATGGTGGGGAGGACAGAGATGGCTCTAACAGAGCTAGTAAATCTCAGAAAGCGAGAAACCACATTGTTGAATACTACATAAAAACAACAGAAGAGAGGATGTGTGAATCATGCCCTCTTCCAAAAGTTCAGCAAAACTACTTCCACACACACACAAAAAAAGCCACAGAAAAAAAATTAAGGGAAAATCCCATACAAAGTTGTTAAAAGAAATTTAAAAAAGAGAGAGAGAGAGAAAGAAAAGACTAAAGAACAGTGTAATAGCCCAAGGACAATGTGATCACACCAGAAGGACATGTCCACCAAACAAATCAAAAGTACACGTAGAAGTTCTAAAGGCACCATCCAACTTCTCCCACTTATTACAGACTAAAACGAAAATCTGAGGACACCAAACAGAAAGCATAGCAGGCTGTTTGGGAAGGGAAGTAAAAACTTGAATACCAGCAATATGGTAGCTGGTTCCCTGACTTGTTTTTCCCTTCCATAGCTATTGCCTTAGATTCTAGAGTCCCAGAAGTGTTCAGTGGATGTGTACCAAAAAAAAAAAAAAAAAAAAAAGTGTAAGAAAAGCCCTCTCTTTATGGACAGAGGACTGGGAAAGGGACCACTGCAGAACTAAGAATATATGGGAAAATCTCCATTTTTCCCTCTTTCTCTTTTTCTTCTCCTGGACTTATCCCAAGTAAAGCCCGGTCATAGAAATACAATCCTGCAGCAACTGCACAGACACTTAAGACTCTGACCCAAACCCCTCTTTTGCCAGAGGACCTGGCAAGAGACTCACAGGGTCCATATAATAGAGGGTGGGGGATTCTCATGGTTTTTTTTTTTTTTCTCTCTCTCTCTCTCTCTCTCAGTTTTCACCACTTTGTTCCAAGACAGATTTAGTCATAGGAATTTCATGACAACACAGGGATGTGAAAACCCTCGCTTTGTAGCCAGAGCACCAGGAAAAGGGGTCCCTAGAAACCAGACGCCATAAATGATGGAGAGAAAGGGATCCTTAAATCCGTACATAGGCGGCACTGATGTGAAGTAGCGTAGCAAAAGCTTTCGGAACTGAGGTATAGTGTGCACCACTGACAGGGTCCCAGCCTGGCTCCTAGGTGACACAGACATGGTGCCAACCATAATAGAACTATAAAGGTTTTGAAGTCTGCTGACATTGGAAGCACACCTCACACAAGCTAGGTCAGGATGAGAAGGATTAACTGACAGCTAAACAGACAAACAAACTCAACATTCTCCAGAGGACGTTGACAGACTCAAGGTCTCACAACGTAATATTTCCAAGATAAAATCCAAAATTATTCAACATTAAAAGAAAAAGAAAACAGGACAACTCTCTACAACTTGCAAGGAAAAGACAATAAACACCAACCCTACCATGAAGCTGATGTGAAATGATCAAACGCAGACTTTAAAGTAGCTATTATCACCATGTTCCGTGAGGTAAAAGTGAACACCCTTGAAACACAGGGAAAGATAGCAGTTTTCTGCAAAGAAATGACAGTTGTAGAAAAAGAACCAAATGGAAATTTTAGAACTGAAAAATACAACAGAAATAAAATACTCACTGAGGGGCTTAAATGGAGATGACAATGGGAAGTGAACTTGAAGATAGTGCAATGGACATTATCCAATCTGAAAAAAGATCACAAGCATGGCTAAGTTCACACGCAGTCAGAGTTTGCTTGAGAGGTGAGCTTGCCTGGGCCTGATGATCTGGACTTACCATCTTCCTACCTTTCCAGGGTCTTATTTCCATGTGCATGCATGTGTGTTCCTGGGTCCTTTCTGCTTTAAAAGTCACCCCTTGCTAGAGTGAAAGGGAGTTAACAGGAGCTCAAGAGCTCTGTGGTCTCTTCACTTTCCTGGGCAATTGCCCTGGATTAGTTTTCCTTATCCAAAGGCTCAGCTCATTCCTGCTTTAACCTTGAGGCTATTTTACAGATTCACAAAACTTCCACATCTGCCCTTGGTTAGGTGCCTCTCCTGTCTCCTGCCTTATGTTACCTTTCAGAGATATTTCTGCTTATGGAATCAGAATTTTTTTTTTTTTTAAGAAAACTCTACCCCTGACGTAGGGTTTGAACTCATGACCCTGAGATCAAGAGTCGCATGTTCTACTGACTGAGCCAGCCAGGTGCCCTAAAATCAGATTTATTTTTATCTTACTATTTTAAAAGCTGCCTTACTCAAGGTTGAGGATATGTGACTGAGTTTCATTCTTTTCCTCTTCAAAATGCTCCCAAAAAGTGGCTTGGCCACTTTCCCCAAGATTTCTACTACTTTTACCTTGGATTCCTCTTCCTTACAGACCAGATTTAAGTGCTTTGTTCTTTCTTTACTTCATCTACCCTCCCAGCTCACCCAGCCCCCTCCCTGTTCCTTCCCTCCAGCCAAATCCTTCTATCCCAACAGTGGATGGAGGAGAAGGAGGCTAGAAGCCACAGCATCCACTCATTCTGGAGGAAATTCTCATGGAGGAACTCAGATTATTTTGTAGTTATGTTTGGACAAGCACTGGACCATCCAAAAAAACTGGATTCTTGCCATGGTTCTGCCACAAACAAGACATGTAACTAACTGTTGGGAAGGAAAAAGTTTTTCTCTACCCTTCAAGGTCTTCCAACAAGACTAAGAGTTAAATTAATATGAGACAATTAACGGGAGGAAAAAAACATAAGTTTTATTATGTGCACACGGAGACCCAACAATGAAATTGAGACCTAAAGAAATAAGCAAAGCAGACAGTTTTTATAATTTCTAGACAAAGAGACAATAAATCTGTGAGGCATTGACAGGACAAAGAAAAAAACTTTGTGAGCTTCAATTAGTAAGGAATTCTAAAACAGAATTTGGGCAGGCGTAGTAAATTAGTAAAAGCAACAAGCCTTGTTTATGCTGCCTCTTTGGCTTTAAATTTCCTGCCTCTGGTGATAAGGATGTCTTTTTACGTCCTGGTACAAGGAGGGTAACTTTCACATAGGAAACTGATTTCCTGCTCTCAGGGGGACAGAGGAGGATCTGAGTGTCCTTCTTGCACAGGGCATCTCTTGAGTAACTTTTATTTAAAATAATCAATATGCCAAAGTGGCACATTTTGGGGAAGCCTGCCCTTGAACCCTACATACATAACCTTGAATAGCACAAATAGTCATGGAATTTTGCAGCTCTATGAAGCCTTGAGAGGTCATCTAATCCAACGTTCTACTTTTACAAATGTAGAAACTGAGGCCTGGAGACATGCTATAACCTGCTCCAAGTCAGATGATTGGTTAATAGCATAGTGGTTCTTACACACAGCACTATTTTACTCATGCTCTTTCCATCACCCCTCGCTGAGCACCTCCATTTCTTCATCTGCGCAGTGGGCACAGTGAGGGTTACAGATGAGAACATATGAACTACCGCTGCTGTATGAATATGGAAAATAGAAAGTGTATTCAAACGATAGTTTATCAACCTTATTGACAATCCCCATTGGAAAATAACTCACTGCTGGGCCCCAATGGAAGGTCATAACCCAAGGGAGGGCTAAGCTGGCTCGTCCACCTCTCTTGGGGCCTGTAAACTTTTAATGGAAGCACCACAGAGATCCATGGACACTGCAGCTAATAAGGCTCACTGGAACCACTTTAAAAGTTGGTTTGTTCAAAAATACCTGCAGTAAATACCTAAATCCCAACAACAAACGTGGTAAGGGATGTTGGACTATGGATGGTTAATCCTCTGCCTTTCTCTGTTTTACAAGTTGATTACAATGTGATTATTTTGGTATATCATACCTGGTCTATGGTGAGCGTTCAGCAAACTTTTGTTAAGTATGGAATTCCTCATCTGAAGTGAAATGTCCTGAAGAGTTAAAAAGCTGCAAGAGGCGGGGCGCCTGGGTGGCTCAGTTGGTTAAGCGACTGCCTTCGGCTCAGGTCATGATCCTGGAGTCCTGGGATCGAGTCCTGCATCGGGCTCCCTGGTGAGCAGGGAGTCTGCTTCTCCCTCTGACCCTCTCATGCTCTCTCTATCTCATTCTCTCTCAAATAAATAAATAAAATCTTAAAAAAAAAAAAAAAGCTGCAAGAGGCATGTCTGGGTGCACCTCTATGCTCAGCGCTGGGGATACCAAAAAAAGACAAAATTTGGGGGGCACCTGGGTGGCTCAGTCATTGAGCGTCTGCTTTCAGCTCAGGTCATGATCCCAGGGTCCTGGGATCGAGCCCCGCATCAGGCTCCCTGGCCAACGGGAAGCCTGCTTCTCCCTCTCCCACTCCCCCTGTTTGTGTTCCTGCTCTCGCTGTCTTTTTCTCTGTCAAATAAATAAATAAAATCTTAAAAAAAAAAAAAAGACATGCATTTTTCTCTCAACCAGCTCACAGTCTCGTGGGGAAAACAGTTGCAGAAACACATAAATGCACTCACTTCAAAGAGGAAACAGCTCTCTCAGGGGGACGCTCCAAGGTTAAAAGGCTGAGCCACTAGCCATGCCTGGGAGAGAGGGGAAAGCTTCCCAGAGGAGGTGACATTTGAACAAAGGGGCGGTTCATGCCTGTGGGCAGAAGTGTGTTCCTGGCAGGAAGAACAGAGGCCCAGAGATGAAATGGCACAGCGTACACTCCAGGAGCCCCGAGTGCCTCAGCAAGGCCAGGGCACAGGGCAAGTGGTGGAGGATGAGGGTGGGGAGGAGGCAGGGGTCAGACTCCGGAGAGCTTCGAGAAACCAGGTTAATGAATTTAGGTTTTATCCTATAGGACAGGAGAAGCCAGTGGAGGACAAGAGCAGGAGAGTGGCCTACAGATAAGGAGAGATGGGAGGGCGGCGAGAATAAACAGAGGGGGAGCCACTCCTTTGTTTCTCCACACCCCGTCTGGTTTCAGAAAAGACTTGATGAGGGCAGTTGAGGGTCTGGAACTTTGCCTGTGTCCTTGACCCACCCCATCCCAGCTTCAAAAACCCTTAAAGACGTGGGAGGGTGAAGAGAAGAGAGGAGAAGGGAAAGGAGATGGGAGGTAAGAAAAGAAAGAGTAGGAGGAAAAGGTGATTCAGAAAAACCAGGGAGTCAAAGCCACTGAGCCAGCTGGGACCCATGGCCCATTGGTATCAAGACACTGCTTCAGTGACTCTGTGATGCTCTTGGCCTTTCCATCATGAACCACAATGGACTCCCTGGCTTCAATCCTCATACACTCTCATTCAAAGGCTGGAGGTGAGGAAAAGGGTATGGGACCGTTTCTTTCTCCTCCTACATCTCTTGCCTTTAATCATGGAGGAAAAATCTTTCCCCAAAACTCCCCCAGGAGTAGCCCTACGTCTTATTGGTCATTACCAGGTTAATCACATGATTACTCCTGGATGCTTAGTGGTCTAGGAACATAAATATCTGGCTTTTTCAGTTACTTTGGTAAAAGTCAGGCAAGGGAGAAGGCATTTGGAATGACTGCTGAGTAGGCAACTTGCAGTATCTGCCATGTTGTCGTAAAGTACCTGGCAACAAGAATGAACATGGTGGGCCAAAAGCAAGAGAATTTTGAGAGTGGCACAAAGTCTACCTTGTACAGAAAAATTCTTACAATACTATGGGTCACAAACTCAAATGTAGGTAATGTAAATGAGAGAATGTGGGTGGGAACTTCCCTGAATAAAAGAAAACTTAGTTTTATCTCACTCCTTAACCTAGTGCAAAACTCTAACATCTAACTAAAAGGTAAAAAAAACAAGACTTTTTTCTTTCTTTCCTTCTTCCTTCCTTCCTTCCTTTCTTTCTTTCTTTCTTTCTTTCTTTCTTTCTTTCTTTCTTTCTT
>NW_027397096.1:14175685-14184171 GCF_003265705.2 Callorhinus ursinus
TTTCTTTCTTTCTTTCTTTCTTTCTTTCTTTCTTTCTTTCTTTCTTTTTTTGGAGAAACAACAACCCCAGAAATGCAAGCCTCAACATACTGGTACTTGGAGGTCCTCTAGTGAATTACTGATTTCCTACTTGATCCCCTAAAGTGAAGTCTATCAATATAAAAACTCCACCTATACATAGAGGTCTCAATCGACATTTCCGTGTCTTACTCTTAAGTGGATATAGATAATCAAGGATCAAAAGGCATATAAGGAAGGCTTCCAAATCAAAATAAATAGAAAAATGAACGAGAAGTAAACAAAATGATGCAGGGAACATAAGAAACCTTAAAAAAAAGTTTCTGGTTCATATAATTAGGATCTTTAAAGAGGAGCAACAAGATATAATACCTATAAAATAAGAATAGGAAAGAGGCTCCTGGGTGGCTCAGTCAGTTCAGCATCTGACTCTTGATTTCAGCTTGGGTCATGATCTCTGGGCCATGGGATCAAGCCCCACTTTGGGCTCCATGCTCAGCTTGAGTCTGCTTGTCCCTCTCCCTCCGTATCTGTCCCTCCCCATGCTCATTCTCTCTCTCTCTCCTCTCTCTGAAATAAATAAATAAATAAATAAATAAATAAATAAATAAATAAAATATTTAAAAAAATAAGAATAGAAAAAAGTGGAAAACAAGAAATAACTCTTAAAAATTCAAATATATTTACAGATGTTAAAAACTTCAACAGAGGGCTTAGAAGATAAAGTTGAAATTACCTCTGAATGTAGAATAAAAAATGAAGATGTGGTAAAGAACTGGAAAGACTCTATAAGAGGCTTAGAAATTAATTCAGTAGGAATTCCCCAAAGAATGGCAATTACAGAGGTGGAAAAAACTATGGAAGAAATAATACAAGAAATTTTCCAATTGTAAAGGCCCACCAAATATCAGTAGAAGAAATAAAGCCCATACTAAACACTTCCTTGTAAAATTTCAGAACACTAAAGACAAAAAAGAGGTTTTAAAAGGGTGAGAATAAGAGATAAAACGAACAAACAAACAAAAACCAGAACAGCTTCAGATTCTTCAGAGCAAGCTGGATGCTGGAAGAAAATCAAAGAATATCTTCAACATTCAGGGGTGGGAGGGATTATTTTCAATCTACAATTCCATTCTCAGCCAAAACATCAGTTAAGTGTGAAGGACTAATGGAAGGACTCTGCAATGAACTGAAAGTTTAAGTTACCCAAAAATTCATATGTTGAAGTCCTAGACCCAACATGATGATATTAGGAGGTAGGGCCTTTGGGAGTTAATTAGGTTATGAGGGTGGAGCCCTCATGAATGGGATTAATACCCTGATCAAAAGGACCCTAGAGAGCTCTTTCACCCTCTTTCCATCATGTAAGGACACAGTGAGAAAACAGCCATCTACAAACCAAGAAGTGGACCTCACCAGACACTAAATCTGCTGGCATCTTGATCTTAGACTGTCCAGCCTCCAGAACTGAAAAATAAAATTCTGCTGTTTATAAGCCATCAAGTCTATGGTATTCTGTTATAACAGCCCAAACTGACTAAGAAAGACTCCTATTGCCCTCTTTCCTCAAATGTTTAACAGTCCCTGCCTAGGCATTTATGTGTAAGATGCTGTGAGAATTGAAAAAAGCGAGCATGCTCATTTTCACTACTCCATTCAACATCATACTGGAAGTCCCTGCCAGCAAATTAAAGCAATAGAAAGAAATTGAAAAATCACACAGATTATCCCTATTCTAAGAAAACATGATTGTCTACACAGGAAGTCCAAGGAATCTATGAAAGTACTCCTAAAATTAATAAATGAGTTTAGCAAGATGGCAGTATATTAGCAATGAACAATTGAAAACCAAAATATAAAGAAAAACATTTAAAATAACTCTGAAAATGAAGAGTTCAGGTATAAATCTAACAAAATGTGTACAGTATTTGTATGCTGAAAACTACATAATGTTGATCAAAAAAATCAAAAAAGATCTAAAAAAAATGTAGAAACATACTGTGTTCATAGACCAAAAGACTCAGTATTGTTAAGACATTAATCATCCCCCAGTTGACATATAGATTCAATGTAAACACAATCAAAATCCCAGGTTTTTTAGTAGATATTGACAAGGTGATTTTATTTTATTTTTTATAGATTTTATTTATTTATTTATTTGACAGAGAGACAGCGAGAGAAGGAACACAAGCAGGGAGAGTGGGAGAGGGAGAAGCAGGCCTCCCGCTGAGCAGGGAGCCCAATGTGGGACTCAGTCAGGACCTGAGCTGAAGGCAGACACTTAATGACTGAGCCACCCAGGCATCCTGACAATGTGGTTTTAAAACATACATAGAAAGGCAAAAGATCTAGAATAGCCAAAACAATTTTGAAAAGAATAAGAATGGAGGAATCACACTACCTGATTTTAAGACTATAAAGTCAAAGTAATCAAGATAGAGTGTATTGATAAAAGGATAGACACAGAGATTAATGAAATAGAATAGAGCCTAGAAATAGACCCACATAAATATGGCCAATTGATTCTTGACAAAGATGAAAAGACAATTCGGGGGAAAGGATATTCCTTTCAACAAATGGTATTGGAACAATTGGAGATCCATATGCTCTAAACTTCACACCTTATACAAAAACATATTCAAAATATTTTATAAATCTAAATGTAAAATTACAAATCTTTTAGAAGGAAACATAGAAGAAAATCTTTGCGACCAGGAATTAAACAAAAAGTTTTTAGACATGACACCAAAAGCATGATCCATATAAGAAAAAAATTGTAAGTTGACCTTTATCAAAACTAAAATTTTGCCCTGTGAAAGACACCAGTAAGAAAATGAAAAGACTATCTCACGCTGGAATATACTACTTGTAAATCACATGTCCAACAAAGGATTTGTAGTAAATATAACAAACTTACAAAACTCAATGGTAAGAAAACAATCCAAGCTTAAAATGAGCAAAGCATTTCACCAAAGAGGATTTACAGATGGTCAATAAGCTCATAAAAAAATGCTCAACATCATTAACCATTAAGGAAATGCAAAATAAATCACAATGAGATACTACAACCCACCTATTAGAAAGGGTAAAATTAAAAAAATAATAATAGCCTGACAATACCAAGTGTTGGCAAGGATGTGGAGCTCAAACATTGCTGATGGGAATACAAAATGACATTGCCACTCTGAATAACAGTTCGGCAGTCTTATAAAGTTTAGCATATACTTACCATATAACTTGGCAATTCCACTCCCAAGCATTGAACCTAGAAAAAAATCTGTTCATACAAAAATCTATAAATGAAGATTTATAACAACTCTATTTGGAATTAAAAAAAAAGAGCTGGAAACGGGGTGCCTGAGTAGCTCAGTTGGTGGAGCATCTGACTCTTGGTTTTGGCTCCGGTCATGATCTCAGGGTCCTGGGATGGAGCCCCATGTCTGGCTCCCTGCTTAGCAGGGAGTCTGCTTGTCTACCTCTCCCCATGCTCCTCCCCCTGCTTGTGCATACGCTCTTTCTCAAATGAATGAATAAATATTTTTTTAAAATGTCCTTCGGTGGGTGAATAGATAAATATATGCAGTACATCCATATGATAGAATACTGCTCAGTGAGTATGAACTACTGATACATGCAACTACCTGGATGAACCTCAAAGGCACTATGCTGAATGAAAGAAGCCAGTCTCAAATGATTACATATTGTGTGATTTCATTTACGTGGCATAAAGAAAAAGACAAAACTATAGTGATAAAGAATATATCAGTGGTTGTCAGGGTTTAGGAGTTGGGGGAGAGTGTAACTACAAGGGGTAACATCAGGGAGGTTTTGGAGGTGATGAAATTGTTCTATATCCTGTGTTAAATTGTTCTATGTCCTGTGTTCTATATCAATGCATGCTAAAATTCATAGAACTGTATACCAAAAAAGTCAACTTTCTTATATGTAATTTAAAATTAAAAATTTAAATTAAAAACCCTGGGAAGATAAAGACATTTTCAGATGTGTCAGGTTTTAAAAATTTACCACCCACATACCCTTTCTCCAAAAGCTACTGAATGATGTGTTTTCATGATATCATCATGAAAAGATCAAACAAGAAAAAGGAAAACGTGGTATCCAGAAAACATGAGAATCAATGCAAGAAAAAAATGTAAACTTTCCGAGTGATGTTAAATAAAAGTACTAAGAAGACAGCTGTACAGCAGGTCTAAGAAGCAACCTGTCCAGTTTGTAATAAGTGTAGTAAGAGAACATAGAACTCCTGGAGGATTGGTATCAAGAGAAAATTGGAATAGATAGCTCATTCAGCGTGTCTGGACATAAGTTCAAAAAAGATTTTCAGTTCTGGTGAAAATTTTCAGAATGAATTAGTATATAGAAACCTAAGCAAACAAAAAGGAGGCAATTGTCAACTCCAGGAAATATAAAAAGTTGAAATATAATTATAGGGCGCCTGGGTGGCTCAGATGGTTAAGCGTCTGCCTTCGGCTCAGGTCATGATCCCAGGGTCCTGGGATCGAGTCCCACATCGGGCTCCTTGCTCAGCAGGGAGTCTGCTTCTCCCTCTCCCTCTGCCTCTCCCTCTGCTTGTTCTCTCTCTGTCTCTCTCACAAATGAATAAATAAAATCTTAAAAAAAATAAAAAAAGAAATATAATTATAGTGCAGTATATGGTTTGTCTATCAATATTAATTGCATTATCTTGGTAATAGGAACACTGAACCATCTTCTGAAGTGTCAGGTGGTTCTGGTGAACAGGGGACACTGGAAGGAAAGAAAGAAAGAAGAAAAGAAAGAAAGAAAGAAAAAAAGAAAGAAAGAAAGAAAGAAAGAAAGAAAGAAAGAAAGAAAGAAGAAAGAAAGGGAGAGAGAAAATAAAAGGGAGAAAAGAAAAAGAAACACTGAACCAGTGGCATACCAAAAGCAGGATGGTGAGAACAGTCTGCCCCAAGCACAAACAATAAGGGGCAGCAATAATTCTCTGCAAGTAATTTAAAAATAATAATGAAACTTACTAAAAATCAATCTGGTTTTCATTGTCACTGTGCCGTAGAATTTCTAGATAATGTCAATGATAAAACACCCCTCCCCCACAAAAAATCTTTTATTTGTATAATTTATAAATTTATAAATTAAAGTTGAGCTTTAATAATATATCTGCAAGCTTCAAGGTGACACATTTTTATTATTTATCTTTTAATGAACATTTTATGTTACATGAAAATTAATTTGAGGAATTCCCAGTTCTACAGATGGTCTCCAGTACACATGGATTCAGTTATATGCAATTGTTTTGAGAGTAAATTTCTAATGGCTCAGAATCATTGTTCAGATTCATTTTGGTTACAGTTCATGTCTCCAACCTTGTGGTACCGCATACCCTTGCTTTTAAACAGTAGATTAAAGTAACGGATGCAATCACAGTAATCGTAAAGGCAAAGAAACAGAACTTGAGTTACCTTGTCATTTCATGCAACCACATGGAGTTTTTGTGATTAAAATATAAAACAGTGAAACAGAGTGTAAATTTCAAGGTGTAATAAATTTGGTTGATAAATACAAATTCTGGTTCATAATGTTTTATTTATTTCAATAATTTTACGTGCATCTTCTTTTCTAATAATTCATTTTTTTAAGCTAAAGAATGAATCCAGAAAATTAGTGACATTAGAGGTGTGAGTACTAATTTCTTAAATTGTACCTTTTGGAGACATTTCAGTTTTATACAGAAAAATCACTTAATTGTTATTGGATGATTATTTACCTAAAACATTATTATACCAGACTGTAACCAAAGGATACAAAGTCTCTTAAGCAGATATAAAAACTCATAGATAAGTAGTTGTGCTTTTTTTCCTGCAGGAACTTGGGTGAGCCTGCAGTCATTTGTAATATTGTGAATCCAGCAACTGATTCAGTTCATCATTATTTTGAATTCCATAAAGAAACTTGAAGGGCAGTACCCATACTAACATGAAACAATATTAATCTAGTGAAGTTCAACAAGGAAAATGTGAAAAAGCAATGTATGGATCTATTTTGAAACATATAATACCTTCAACATAACGTAAAGTTAATGAAAAAATCTGAAGAAATGCAAGTTGGTACATCCAAAGCACTTTGCTAGAAACAATACAAAATTATCAAATGATTAATTTTCTCTTTTTTGTACAATAATTAATTGTTTTTACTGGCATAATATATATGAAGTTCAATAAAAGAAAATTTTTGCTCTTTGTTTCTTTTCTGGCCCTTATTGTTATTTATTTTATTTCATAATTATTCCTGAAAATAAAGTTGTGATATAGAGGAGGATGTATCAGAAAAATGATCCAATCCATGTGTATGCCTCTGCACTGGATATTGATTCATTGGAAAGTGATGGTAATTATATTGGGAGGATGGGAAGAGGCTGAGTGTATGCATGTGTGCTAGGGAGAGTACCTAGTAAATTATCTAGAGCTTCAACTGCCATAGCAGGAAGTCAATGCTTTGGAATATGAATGTGATAGCAAAGGACATCACTGTAGGAGATGGGGATTACTCCCTCAGAGCAGTGAGATCTGGATGGGTAAGAACATGGAGCAGAGAAATGCTATCTTTCGTTTAGTGCCAAGGAGTAAAACTTGACTTTTTAAACTATGTGCATGTATTACTTTGAAAGGAAATAATTACAAAACCAGAAGAACTTAAGAAGGAGAAGCCAATGTAAAAAGACTGGGCAGTCAGCTTTAGATACATTTAATTATATAATCTGGAAATTATAATTACAAAACATAATATGGATAATATAAACCCTGATGAAAGGAAAAGCAACGGAAGTAACAAAATCGGGAGGTTGATAAAGGTAGGAAGTATAACTGTGCTAACCACAGCACCTTTTATATCAAAGAATCAATCAATACTGCCTCAAATTGAAATGTGAGGTTTGAAAAATCAATGACTCTAACCTCTTTATGGTTTTATGGTTTTCATAATCACTTTTCCTTAACCTTGGGGGGATCTTTTAGTAATTAATTAATATCTCTTGTGGTGGAAAAAAATATTTAAAGTACAGCATTTCCTTCAGATATCTCTCTTCTGTTGAGTTTGATTAAAATTGAGCTTACATTTCGATAAAATGTAGAGTGGGGATCAACTTTTACAAAATCATTTTGGTCTAACTTTATCTAAAACTTTCCTTCATTTATCATTCTTCTTTTTGTATATGAGCATAAAGATTTTGAAATAATGTTTATCAGAGTTTCTGTTTTCATTCATTCTAAACTGCAGATTTCTTTTCCCCACATGTAAACAACTTTGAAATCTAGCAAGCTCAGGCAAAGGCTGGTGGCCAGGTACCGGTAGTGGAGCAGTTGTTTTTGCTGACACCTTCTGGCAAGATCAAATGCCAGCATCAAAGAACTGGTAACAGTTCTTTGAATGAAAAGCCCAGAGATGATAGCTGAGCACTCTTTTTTTAAAAAATTTTATTTATTTATTTATTTAATTGACAGAGAGAAAGGGAGAGTGACAGCGAGAGAGGGAACACAAGCAGGGGGAGTGGGAGAGGGAGAAGCAGGCTCCCTGCCAAGCAGGGAGCCCGATGCGGGGCTCGATCTCACGACCCCAGGATCATGACCTGAGCCAAAGGCAGATGCTTTGCCGACTGAGCCATCCAGGCGCCCTGTGAACAAGACCACTTTTAAAGGACCCCATGGCTCTATCGGGCTCTGCTTTCAGGTTTAAGAATAAGTTCCTTTAACTTGCTGTTGAAACAAAAAACTGATTGAGTTACTATGAATTAGTGAAAACCTAGAGATCAAAATATTTCCTTATTTTCCAGGGATGGTTTTGCCCTCGGTGCTTTAGAAAGCAAGGACATATGACAGGTCATCCCAGATCTCTTCCTTTCAGTTCCATAATTCTGTGACCAAGTGAGGACTTCTGAAAACACTGTTCTAATCCTACTACTATTAAGATGTTTATAATGTGGCTTTTATAAAATAGAGAGTGTGGGGGAAAAAAGCAGAAAGATTTTCATTTTTCCTGGAAAGAAATGGGGCAAGTGCTTCAGGCAGTGCTGTCAAAATCAATCTGCTCAGCCTTAACACACGGCATCTGCACACACTGAAGGGGCTGAATCTCCAAACAGAGAAGCTTTAGTGTTACCCTCCGTCAAGAAATCGCCACAGCACAGGAAAAACTCCGGGAGGAGGGTAGGGCACAGAATATCTCGAATCTGTGGCATGTGGGAGTCACGAGGATCCCCACGGTTAGGGCAGCCATCCAGGGAACCAAGTCAACACACAAAAGCAATGAGCAACAGGCTTCATCACCCAGCTGGAAACTCTCTCTCCACTTGCATGTGCCTTACCCCAAGGGGACCACAAATGTCATTTTCTTGTTTCCTCCCTCCTCTATACAAAACTGTCATCCAGAACAGCAACTTCAGAGTAATGCTGATAAGGGTGACTTGCAATGAT
>NW_027397096.1:14184571-14194786 GCF_003265705.2 Callorhinus ursinus
GAGAGAGAGAGAGAGAGAGGAAGGAAGGAAGGAAGGAAGGAAGGAAATATAAATTCTTAACAAATCTCTCTTTTTCTAGCCTCTCCCTCTCATAACTATACTCCATACTGTAGACAGACTGACCTTTCTAATATGTAAATGTAATGATTCTTAAAAATTTTCATGAGCTATCCAGTGTATAAAGGCCAGAGTTGAAAACCACGTGGAGGGCACCTAGGTGGCTCAGTTGGTTGGGCGACTGCCTTTGGCTCGGGTCATGATCCCGGGGTCCTGGGATCGAGCCCCGCATCGGGTTCCCTGCTCAGCGGGAAGCCTGCTTCTCTCTCTCTGCCTGCAGCTCCCCCTGCTTGTGCTCACTCTCACTCTCTCTGTGTCAAATAAATAAATAAATAAAATCTTAAATTAAAAAAAAAAAGAAATGCAATACTCCATCACCTATGGGTGATGCACAAAGGGTTATATTGTATTGACACACACACACACACACACAATGACTTAGAGTCAAGAAGTGATTCAGAAGAGCTAAACTCTAAATGTGAAATGGTTTTGGAATATTTTGTCCAATTTGTTTCACTTCTATTTGACTATTTATGTTTGCATAAGAATGATATATTATAAAATACATGTTTAAGTAAGTCTAAAAGAGTTCTTTCAATAAAAATTCTAAGTGATAAAAAGAAGCACTGTGTGATGATTTAATTGGCAGCATTTTTTTAGTGATAAGAAAATGATTTGTCTTAGAATCAAAACCTAGATTTGATGAAATATGCTATTTCTGAGTGATAGAACTGGATAGTTTGTTGCTTTCTTCTTTAAGGTTTTCCATATGGCTCAATTTTATAATGAATATATGATAAGGGGGCCCCTGGGTGGCTCAATCCGTTAAGCGTCCACCTCTTTTGATTTTTAGCTCATGTCATGATCTCAGAGTGGTGAGATCCAGCTCCATGTGGAATGCTGAGCTGTATGGGGAATCTGCTTGAGAGTCTCTCCCTCTCTCTCTGCCCTCCCCCAACTCGAGCCCACTCTCTCTAAAACAAATAAATAAACCTTTAACATATATACATATATATATACATATACACACACACATATGATAGGAAATATCACTGACCTTCATGTAATACTATATAATTCTAAGTACATATCAAATATAATATTTTTATGCACAATATATTATATATTATATTATACATTATATATAATGTGCATAAAACATACAATATATGAGAGTTATAAATATACATATTATATAATATGTAAACTTTTCATATGGCTTTACTTTCATAATAAGGAAATAAAAGCTATAGGCCTTTTAGTATAATAACTGATATCATTTCACTGGAACCATCTTTTTTTTTTAAGATCTTATTTACTTATTTGAGAGAGAGAGAGAGAGTGAGCACAAGTTGGGGGGAGGGGCAGAGGGAAAAGGAGACAAGCCGAGTCCCCACTGAGCAGGGAGCCTGACACAAGGCTCCATCCCAGGACCCTGGGATCATGGCCTGAGTCGAAGGCAGACGTTAACCGACTGAGCCACCCAGGTGGCCCCTCACTTGAACCATCTTGATATTATTCTCCCAGTCTTATCCATACTCACCCACATTTGCTTAGCTTGGCGTACAAAGTTCTCCATATTCTTCAGCTTTTCAGTATTTTGGCCATAGACCAGGTCTAGGGTGAGATTTCTTCCATGGTGGAAATAAATATTTCAAAACCAAAGAAACCTTTGACACACTTTTCGGCCCGTTCCTTCTAACAACCTCTGTATATTCTCTCTCTCTCTCTCTCTCATTTTCTCTCTCTCTCCCTCATCTCTTACTTTTCTCCACTTTTTTATTCCCTATTTCAGGATCTCTGAGAGATGTTCCTGGGTTAGAAGAAAGTCATTTCTGGGGTACCTAGGTGACTCTTGATTTGGGCTCAGGTCATGATCTCAGGATCAAGAGACTGAGTCCCGAGTCAGGCTCCATGCTCAGCATGGAGTCTGCTTCTCCCTCTCCCCTTGCCCCTCTCCCTGCTCACACTTGCTCACTCTCTTTCGCTAAATTAAAAAAAAAAAAATCTTAAAAAGAAGAAGGAGAACGTCATTTCCTAAAGATCAGTGGTGGCAGCTCGGGGGCACAGACATTTACCCATGGCCCTGGGTGCCTGCCAAGCTCCCAGACTTCACCCTGAAGGTTTTACCGGGATCTGAGAAGCAGCAGAGAACACCCTTCTAATCCCCAGTTAGTACCTTCTTCTCCTCACTGCCTCTACCCCACAAGGTCCTCACCATTAAAAATCATCCCTGTGCTTAAGGTTTCCAAGACTCCAGTAACTATTATTCAGGAAAGCTAAAACACCACACATCTTTCCTATCTTAACCAAGTTTCTCTTGATTTGCAGTAACAGGAACTCATGCAGACTATCTCGGGCAGAAAAGGGAAATTTACTTTAAGGACACAGGTATATCGCACAGAACCCAACAGCAGGACCTCCCCGGGGGCGGGGGGCAGAGTAAGTTGGTGTATTTTAAATAGTCTTTCTCCAGGGCACTTACCTGAATACGAGCTGGGTACTGGGCACCACAGCAGGCCCTGCGATTGGTCAAGCACAGAAGAGATAAGGTCTGTTCCCGCAAGAATGTGCGGCCTGAATGGAACGATCAGACGTGACCCACAAACTAGAGCAAAGGTGGGAGCTGCTAGGAGGGAGTAGGAGTTGGCTATGTGGGGACAGAGAAGGATGATCAGGGACCAGGCCCAGAGGGGACAAAGCCATGGTGTCCTTGGCTAAATTACGGAGCAAGTGAACATGTGTGGTTAAGAAATAGGATGGGAAAGTAGGTTAGGGTGAGATCATAAAGGGCTTGGGTGCCAGGAAAATGAATTTAGCTTTTATCTAGCCAAACAAATTAGAAGTCACTGAAAGACTAAAGACGGTAGAGGGGTGTGATCAAACGCGGGCCTCTCGAGGGCCCGCCTGTCTTCGACCTGAAAGAGGAATGGGGACACGGGAGACCATGGAGGCAGGGAGGCTTTCGGAACAGCCCAGAAAGGAAGGGACTGACCAACCAACTGAGAAACAAGCTGCGTGGGGACAGAGGGTATCAGCGCTTACAAGCTCCCCTACACACAGACTCTGACACACTGATGTCTCCTCTGAGTGTGTGTAAGCCCTACGGGGCCCAAGAGGAGGGGCCCTGGGCCAGGACTTTCCTTTAGGGGGACAGAGGGTGAGAGAGGGTCAGGAAGCTGCATGGGCAGCCCCAGGGCAACAAGGACCAGGGTGGGGGATGGACACGTAATGGTGGTGAGTACAGACATACCTAATCAGAATCTCACACACGCACACACACATGCACCACCCCAAGCACACGGTGCGGTGACTAGAGCAAAGGCTCAAACAGAGGCTGATTCAAATCCTGACTCTGCCTCTCCCTGGCTGGGAGATCCTATGCAAGTCCCTCAACCTCTCTGAGCCCCCGTTTTCTCATCTGTAAAATGTGGCTAAGATCTACCCCCTGGCTTGTGGTGGAATAATAATAGCTATGAAGACTAACCCTTAAAAATGGCTACACATTCTTGCCCTCCCGTATTTATGCCATTGCAGGGTGACCTTGTACTTCTCGTCATCAAGAGACTGTTTCTCAACTCCTTGAATCTGAGTTTGTGACTTGCTTTGGCCAAAGTGACAGTAGCAAAGGTGATGCTAGAATAGACTTGAATATTGCTCATTACTGGGGCTTGCTCTCTTGTGCTCTTAGAACCCAGCCCCCATATGAACAAGCCCAGGCTAGCCTGCTCGAAGATGAGAGACACATGGCCCCTGCTCCCATCACTCCAGCCAACAGCCAGCAAATGTCCAAGAAGGAGAGCCACCTCCCTGACCCACAGCTGACTGCAGACCCCAGCATTAGCCCAGCCAAGACCAGCAGAAGTGCCCGGCCACAACTGCCAACCTCCCAAAACATGAGCAAATAAATAGTAGCTTTAAGCCACCACATTTTGGGTGGTTTGTTATGCAGCAAAATCTAATTGTTAGACTTATGCTTCTGCCTGAGATGAAGTAACAGGGATCACATGTCTCTTCCTACCTGAAACAACCAAAATAACCAAGCTTAGGCTCTGGATATTGGGCAGGTAATGAAGGACTGTGATTCCCAAAAGACAGGAACATAAATGATGTGAGCACCAAGATCGCCCCAGCTTACTGCCTAGAAAAGGTTTCCAGGTGGCATGCAGAGGGGGGTGGGGACCCAGATGGAGTCTGGGGAACTCCTGAGTTGAGGAGACTTAACGGAGAGTCTGGGGAGACCAAGGTGGGTAAAGCTCTCAGGACAGAGCGTGGAGGAGAGAGACCCCTGGAGATGTGCAGAGGGTCCCTTTCAGAAGGCGGATCAGCACAGGCACATGAGGAAGTTAGCTGAGGCCAGGGAGATAACCCCGTGAAAGGAGAAAGAACAATGCCCTGCACTCTCACAGAGCCAGAAATGGAGGCTGCCACCACCAGCCAGACTGTAAAGACTCATAGTCACGGGACAGTGAGTAGAATACTCAGGAAGGTCATGCCTCCGTAGTGGGGGATACTTAGTCCTAGATGGACCACTCCTCCAGACCTGCTTCCTAAAAGCAAGATCTAAACCAATCAGACTGTTCATAAGTAACTTCACTGCATCATAGAAAATCTAACTAAAGCTAAAACTTATGGAGTGCTTACTATTTTACATTGCATTTTACATATATTACTCCATTTATATTACTTTATACTGACCCCTTGAAACAGCTGCAATTCTCATCCCCATTGCGCAGATGATGGAGTTTAAGATAAGACATATGAAGTGCCTGGCACATAGCAGGTTCAATAAATGGTATTTCCCTCAACTCCCTACCCTTGCTCCCCAACAACCAAATGACTTCTTCTAAATTGCACATCCACTTCAAAGAGATTATGGCTTTAAAAAACCCAAACATTACAGCCTTTGGGAGGAAAGTGGTCTCTAGCTGGGGTCCAGGGAAAAGTCCTGAATGAAGAGTCAGGAGTGCTGGTTCCCGTCCAGCCACTGCCACTACCTTGCAGGGTGACCTTGAGCCAGCCCTTCACCTCTCTGAGCCTGATTCCCCTATCTCCCACGGGGAGGCAGGGGATGGTGTAGATTAGATTTCCTCAAAGCAACCCTCTCATTCCAGAGGCCCGATGCCTCAGCCATCCTCAGGCTAAAATTCTCATGGTGGCGGACAGCAAATTTGGAAAAGCAGAGTGGTATGTAACACATACGCCCACGCCCACACCCACACACACACACAAACTCAGGGAGCCTCTTGTGGAGCTCTCTTCAGAAGGTTCTCGCCACTAAGAGAACTAGCTTCCCGCTCCTGCAGCAGTGCGGCATTACCCACTTCGGCCAGAAGATGGTGTTGCTTCTCCGTGCCCGTTCAACCGCATTTCCTCTGTGCGCAAAATGTTCCCTGGGGCAGAGTTGAGTTTTCTTGACAACCTTTTAAAAAACTGAGCACTCTGATTATGCTTAGCGATGATAAAAGTATGAAGTAGGTGCTTGGTAAATGTTGATTTGAGTTCCACTTTGTAGCTTTCACAGCATGGGGCACTTGGGTGATGATCAGTAAGTTTGTATTGATTGATTGATTGATTGTCACTGCAGGGAGAGACCCAAAGCGTAAGGCCAGGGTGGCAGGACCAAAGAGCATTCAGTCCAAACACTACAATTTCTAGATGCAAAATGAGGCCCGGAGAGAGATGGGAAGAAAAACAATGTGCCCTACACAGAGCAGCTTCTCCTCAAACATCTGCTGAATTAATACATAAAGTGCATCATCACTTACTCCGAGAGGTAATAGTTTTCATACCCACTTTACAGATGAGAGAACTGAAGCTACCAGAAGAGACCTGGCCAAATCACAAGGTGACTTCAAAGCACACTGTGCCCCACCACTAAGATTAATAGCTGATATTTCTATTATTCTTGGTAACCTGTCAAGCACTTTCATATACACTCTTTCATTTATTTAAACCCTCACAGGTGGGACGCCTGGGTGACTCAGTTGGTTGAGCATCCAACTCTTGATTTCGGCTCAGGTCATGATCTAAGGGTTGTAAGACTGAGCCCCACATTGGGCTCCACGCTCAGAGGGGAGTCTGCTTGAGATTCTCTCTTTCCCTCCCAGTGCCCCTCCCCCTGCTTGCTCTCCTTTCCTCTCGAAAATAAATAAATAAATAAATCTTTAAAAAATTAAAAAAAAAACCCTCATAGGAACTCTGAGGAGTAAGTTTTACTACCTCTATTTTGCAGATGAAGGAACAGGCTGAGCAAGATTGTCTGCCCAAATACACACGACAGCCGAGGGGGCAGATGGGAAGATGGAGACAGCAGCCTCTGAGTCTGCCCCTCTTCCCCTGCATCGGTTTGACTCAAGTGTTCTTGGGGTTACAAGAATTCACTAGAATAATTTTTTACTTTATGTTTTCATTTAGTAATTTTTTCCCAGGTTTATCGAGCTATAATTGACGTATAACATTGTGTAAGTAACTTTGTGACTTTTAACATGTGGTGATTTGAATCATGTATTTAGTGGGAAATGTTGACCACAGTAGGTTACTTCATACACCCTCCACCTCACACAATTACCATTTGTGGCGGTAGTGGCGGTGGTGGTGGTAAGGACACTCCAACCTTTCCTGCCATTAAATACATGTATCAAATCACCACATGGTACATGTCTCAACTTCCAAGTACACAGTACTGTGGACTAATGTCCCCGTGCCCCACATTAGATCCTGGCACTTACTCATCCTAAATCCGGCAGTTTGTACCCTCTAACAAACATCTCCCATTTCCCCCACCCCTCAGCCCCTGGCCACCCCCCTCTACTCCCTGCTCTATGAGTTTGATGCTTTTAGATTCCACATATAAGTGAGACCATACAGTATTTGTCTTTCTCTGCTCGACTTACTTCACTTAGATGAATACCCTCAAAGCCCATGCATGTCGTGGTGATGATAACTTTCTTTTTGTAGTGAATGCTGGGTGTTCATTTTAAAACTAAGAGCTCCCTCGCCATTTTAACGTCCCTGTTTCTGTCCCTGGTAGCTTTGGCTTCTTTTGTTATTCAGAGCCAATGAGAGGAAAATGCGCTCATTTGGAAAAGCCAAATGACCCCAAGAAGCACCGTTAGAAGAGAGGATTCATGGGGGCTCACATCAAGCCGAGTGGGGGCAGAGGTGAGCGGTTGTCCTGGCCCAGGCCCAGACAGCATGCTAGGTATAGCAACCCCGCTGTGGCTGGCAGGCACGCGTTCCTGGCAGCAAGTGTGACTTAGACACGGAAAGAGAAAAAGATCGCATTAGTGTCGTTCATTTGAATTTTATAGGTTTTGTAATTTTGTTGGTATTTAATTTGCCAATTTGCTTTCGGTTTCATAGTCACATAAGAGCTATAAGCATACATTTATACCTAGTTTTATGCTTATACATACTTAAGTAATATTATAACAAAATTAGTCAACACTGGGAGTGCTGGGAAATGTTTCCCTTTAAAAGGATTGTGTTCACAATCAGGTTAGAGAAACACTGGCCATATGCGCTTCCCCTGGGAAAGAGGCTATAGCCACAGACATTTCTTTCCTCTGGATAGGAAGGAGACCTCTCCCTAGGGAACAGGGCAGAGTTCATCCCCAGGTCAGATGCAGGACGGGAGAAAGGGAGTTCCTTCTCTTATTAGTCTTTGCCTGCTAGCAGGGGCTGGAGGCTGTTGGCTCTAAGGCTAAAAAGGGGGTTTCCTGTTGAAAATGGGTGACTCTCACCTGGTTTAATAAAAAATGCAAGGGGTGGTGGACCTCAAAACTGAGGGTGAAGTGGGTCCACCTTCCCCTCACCTGACTTGCTGATAAAAGATCAAGGATCCACCTCCAGGCAACTGAGAATAAGGACAGACCCAAGATTTCCATTGGTTTCCTTCCGAATTTTACTAAACTCTTCAAAAGTCACAAAAGTAACTTATGTTTATTGCATCTAATGAGACAATCGTGCACTTGAAAAAGTAATTAATCTTCTCCGAGCTCCCCTCAATACTAGCAACTTGGATGTAGCTCTACCTCAACTCCACTCACACAGCTGTGTCCACACACACGTATCCTATTTAGAGGGTGCTTTGGTCACGTTTGTTTGACAACATAAGATCGTGCCATACGCATGTCTTGGCCCCTTGCTCATCTCACCCAACATCAAGTCAGTGGACAGACACTCATTCTTTCTGAATTGCTGCATAACATTCCAGAGTATGGATATAACACAATTTATTCACCCCTAAGGATAGATAATTGGTTGTTTCCAAGTTTTCCTTCTCAACTGTTATAAGCAATGTTGCAATAACCATCCTTGGATCTATGTCTGTCTCCCTTACACCCACTTTCTGATGGATTCCTAGAAGTGAGCTAGGTCAACATATGTGGGTCATTCTTTCTCAGTTCAATAGCTGTTTCCTATGTTATTCTTCACTTGTTCTTTTTGCATATATGCACTGAGTGTCTGCTGTGTGCAAGGCACTGTATTGGATGTGCAGAAGTAAACAAGACAAGGCTTTGCCCTCCCGCCACATAAATACTAAGGGGTATTCATATAGCTAATCTATATTAGTTGCCTACTAGTTATATATTGTATAACTGCATTTACATGATTCTACTCAACAAAGTGATAGTACCCTAAAAAGGAGGTAGGTAGAGATAAAGGACAAGGGCAAACAAGAGAGTGACCCAGAGAGGCTATGTCCAGCTGGGGCAAGGGCCAATCCCCACTCTTCTCCTCATCCTTGGTTGCCCACAAGAGATAATCTCTGGAATTGGAGGACATTTTCCCCGCTCATACTAGCCTCTATTTATTATGGTGGCCTTCTGTGTGTTAGATGTTTCACATATATTCTCTTATTCATACTAATTCTTAGAAACCCACTGCATTCGTTATCTATTGCCGCATAACAAATTCCCCCCGGGACTTAGTGGCCCCAAACAGTAAGTATTTATTATCTTACAGGTTTTATTTGGCCTTTTCTGTCTGGCTTCTTTCACTTAGCATAACATTTTCAGGGTTCATCTATATTATAAGCATGAATCAGTATTCCATTTCTTTTTATGGCCAAAAAATATTCCATTGTATGGATACCATACTTTTTTTATACATCAGTTAATAGACATTCTTTTATTTTTACAGATTTTTTAATTTCAGTGTAGTTGACACACGATGTTACATTAGTTTCAGGGGTATAAGAGAGTGATTCAACTTCCCTATACATTAGTCTATGCTCACCACAAGTGTAGCTCCCATCTGTCACCATACAATGCGATTGCAACATGGACTAGATTACTATACCATACCTTTTATTCCTGTGACTTATTCATTCCATAACTGGAAGGCTATATCTTCCATTCCCCTTCACCCATTTCCCCCACCCCCCTCCCCTTTTCCTCTGGCAACCATCAATCTGTTCTCTGTATTTATAGGTCTGACTCTGCTTTTTGTTTGTTTATTCATTTGTTTTGTTTTTTTAGATTTTACATATAAGTGAAATCATATGGTATTTGTCTTTCTCAGTCTGACTTATTTCACTTAGCAGAATAATACCCTCTAGGTCTATCCATGTTGTCACAAATGGCAAGATCCCCTCCTTTTCGTGGTTGCATAATATTTCATTGTACATACATATCACATCTTACTTATCTATTCATCTATCATTGGACACTTGGGGTGCTACCATATTTTAGCTATTGTAAATAATGCTGCAATAAACATAGAGGGGCATGTATATTTTCAAATTAGTGTTTTCCTTTTCTTTTTGTAAATACCCAGTAGTGGAATTACTGGATCATATGATATTTCTAATTTTAATTTTTTGAGGAAGCTCCATACTGTTTTCCACAGTGGCTACACCAATTTTCATTCCCATGAAAAGTGCTTGAGGATGTAGGGATCTGAAGGGGTACGTGCTCCCCAATGTTTATAGCAGCAATGTCCACAATAGCCAAACTGTGGAAAGAGCCAAGATGTCCATCGACAGATGAATGGATAAAGAAGATGTGGTATATATACACAATGGAATATTATGCAGCCATCAAAAGGAATGAGATCTTGCCATTTGCAACGACGTGGATGGAACTGGAGGGTGTTAGGCTGAGTGAAATAAGTCAATCAGAGAAAGACATGTATCATATGACCTCACTGATA